>NC_053024.1:734358646-734485485 GCF_003073215.2 Triticum urartu | reverse complement strand
CGGACCATTCCGGAACTCCTCGTGACGTCCGGGATCTCATCCGGGACTCCGAACAACATTCGTGTTACCGCATACTAATATCTCTATAACCCTAGCGTCACCGAACCTTAAGTGTGTAGACCCTACGGGTTCGGGAACCATGCAGACATGACCGAGACGTTCTCCGGTCAATAACCAATAGCGGGATCTGGATACCCATGTTGGTTCCCACATGTTCCACGATGATCTCATCGGATGAACCATGATGTCGAGGATTCGATCAATCCCGTATACAATTCCCTTTGTCTATCGGTACGATACTTGCCCGAGATTCGATCGTCGGTATCCCGATACCTTGTTCAATCTCGTTACCGGCAAGTCTCTTTACTCGTTCCGTAACACATCATCCCGTGATCAACTCCTTGGTCACATTGTGCACATTATGATGATGTCCTACTGAGTGGGCCCAGAGATACCTCTCCGTTTACACGGAGTGACAAATCCCAGTCTCGATTCGTGCCAACCCAACAGACACTTTCGGAGATACCTGTAGTGTACCTTTATAGCCACCCAGTTACGTTGTGACGTTTGGCACACCCAAAGTATTCCTACGGTATCCGGGAGTTGCACAATCTCATGGTCTAAGGAAATGATACTTGACATTAGAAAAGCTTTAGCATACGAACTACATGATCTTGTGCGAGGCTTAGGATTGGGTCTTGTCCATCACATCATTCTCCTAATGATATGATCTCGTTATCAACGACATCCAATGTCCATGGTCAGGAAACCGTGACCATCTATTGATCAACGATCTAGTCAACTAGAGGCTTACTAGGGACATGCTGTTGTCTATGTATCCACACATGTATCTGAGTTTCCTATCAATACAATTCTAGCATGGGTAATAAACGATTATCATGAACAAGGAAATATAATAATAACCAATTTATTATTGCCTCTAGGGCATATTTCCAACAGTCTCCCACTTGCACTAGAGTCAATAATCTAGTTCACATCGCCATGTGATTAACACTCACAGGTCACATCCCCATGTGACTAATACCCAAAGAGTTCTGGGTTTGATCATGTTATGCTTGTGAGAGAGGTTATAGTCAACGGGTCTGAAACATTTAGATCCGTATGTACTTCGCAAATTTCTATGTCATCTTGTAAATGCAACTACTACGCTACATTTGGAGCTATTCCAAATAACTATTCTACTATACGAATCCAGTTTATTACTCAGAATAATCTGGATTAGTGTCAAGTTTGCATCGGCGTAACCCTTTACGACGAACTCTTTTACCACCTCCATAATCGAGAAAATTCCTTAGTCCACTAGTTACTAAGGATAACTTTGACCGCTGTCCTGTGATCCATTCTTGAATCACTCTTGTACCCCTTGACTGACTCATGGCAAGGCACACTTCAGGTGCGGTACACAGCATAGCATACTGTAGAGCCTATGTCTTAAGCATAGGGGACGACCTTCGTCTTTTCTCTCTATTCTTCCGTGGTCGAGCTTTAAGTCTTAACTTCATACCTTACAACTCAGGCAAGAACTCCTTCTTTGACTGATCCATCTTGAACACCTTCAAGATCACGTCAAGGTATGTGCTCATTTGAAAGTACCATTAAGCGTTTTGATCTATCCTTATAGATCTTGATGCTCAATGTTCAAGTAGCTTAATCTAGGATTTCCATTGAAAAACACTTTCCAAATAACCCTATATGCTTTCCAGAAATTCTACGTCATTTCTGATCAACAATATGTCAACAACATATATTCATCAGAAATTCTATAGTGCTCCCACTCACTTCTTTGGAAATACAAGTTTCTAATAAACTTTTATAAACCCAAAATCTTTGATCATCTCATCAAAGCGTACATTCCAACTCCGAGATGCTTACTCCAGTCCTTAGAAGGATCGCTGGAGCTTTGCATACTTATTAGCATCTTTCAGGATTGACAAAACCTTCCGCTTGTATCACATACAACCTTCCCTCAAAAAATCATCGAGGAAACAATGTTTTGACATCCTATCTGCAAGATTTCATAAATAATGCAGTAATCGCTAATATAATTCCAACAGACTCTTAGCATCGCTACGAGTGAGAAAGTCTCATCGTAGTCAACTCCTTGAACTTGTCGGGAAACATCTTAACGACAAGTCGAGCTTTCTTAATGGTGATACTTGCCATCATTGTCCGTCTTCCTTTTAAAATCCATCTGTACTCAACAGCCTTACGACCATCGAGCCGTTCTGCCAAAGTCTACACTTTGTTTTCAAATATGGATCCTTTCTCGGATTATATGGCCTCGAGCCATTTTGGAATCCAGGCCCACCATCGCTTCTCCATAGCTCGTAGGTTCATTGTTGTCTAGAAACATGACTTCCAAGATAGGATTACGTACCACTCTGAAGTAGTACGGACCCTTGTCATCCCACAAGGTTTGGGAGTGACTTGATCCGAAGTCTCATGATCACTATCATAAGCTTCCACTTCAATTGGTGTAGGTGCCACAGGAACAACTTCCTGTGCCCTGCCACACACTAGTTGAAGAGACGGTTTAATAACCTCATCAAGTCTCCACCATCCTCCCACTCAATTCTTTCGAGAGAAACTTTTCCTCGAGAAAGGACCCGATTCTAGAAACAATCCCTTATTGTTTTCGGATCTGAGACAGGAGGTATACCCAACTGTTTTGGGTGTCCTATGAAGATGCATTTATCCGCTTTGGGTTCGAGCTTATCAGCCTGAAACTTTTCCACATAAGCGTCGCAGCCCCAAACTTTTAAGAAATGACAGCTTAGGTTTCTCTAAACCATAGTTCATACGGTGTCATCTCATCGGAATTACGTGGTGCCCTATTTAAAGTGAATGTGGTTGTCTCTAATGCCTAACCCATAAACTATCGTGGTAATTCGATAAGAGACATCATGGTATGCATTATATCCAATAGGGTGCAGTTATGATGTTCGGACACACCATCACACTATGGTGTTCCAGGCTGTATTAGTTGTGAAACAATTTCCACAATGTCTTAATTTTGTGCCGAACTCGTAATTCAGATATTCATCTCTATGATCATATCATAGATCTTTTTATCCTCTTGTCACGACGATATTTCAACTTCACCCTGAAATTACTTGAACCTTTCAATAATTCAGACTCATGATTCATCAAGTAAATATACTCAACATCTACTCAAATCATCTGTGAAGTAAGAACATAACGATATCCACTACACGCCTCAGCACTCATTGGACTGCACACATCAAAATGTATTACTTCCAGCAAGTTGCTTTCTAGTTTCATTTTACTGAAAACGAGGCTTTCAGTCATCTTGCCCATGTGGTAAGATTTGCATATCTCAAGTGATTCAAAATCAAGTGAGTCCAAACGATCCATCTGCATGGAGTTTCTTCATGCATATACACCAATAGACACGGTTCACATGTCTCAAACTTTTCAAAAATGAGTGAGTCCAAAGATCCATCAACATGGAGCCTCTTCATGCGTTTTATACCGATATGACTTACGTGGCAGTGCCACAAGTAGGTGGTACTATCTGTCGGTGTACTAGAGTAGGGGTACCCTAGTATCCCGAACTTGTGCACGGGCAGTCGCAGCATCCCGCGGCAAGGCTTGCCGGGTGACCGCCAAGGTCCTCCGTGGTTCCTTTGGAGCCGTTCAAGAACAAAGTATCCAAGTCAAGACCCCGGCAAGAGGAGCTTGCCGGGAAGGCCAACTAAGGCACCTCAAGACCCCGGCAAGAGGAGCTTGCCGGGAAGGCCGCCCAAGGCATCTTAAGGAACTTGCTGTGGCGCGCCATGCGGGTGAGCGACAAGCTCCCGGACGCGACAAGACAACGACCGCGGCAAGGCGCTTGCCGCGGGCAAGCCACCACTCCGTGCCCGCGCTCCAGCACATCCACCAACGTGTCGCTCTGGGACCCTTCCCAGCGTACGTGGCGGGAGGCTGTGCAGCCAGCGGTGAGCGGTGGCAAGCGGCGCTGACAAGATTGCCGCCGTGGCGAGCGGTGGCGTCCCTGACGGTCCCTTTTACACTGTTTAGGCGACGCAGACGGGCATTTAAGGCCCTTGTCCCCTGCCGTCAGGGTTAGGTATGATACCCTTTTCTACGTTGCCACCTGTCGGTGACCCCTTGAGCATATAAAAGGAGGCCCATGCGCAACATAGGAGGGGGTTAGCTGGTTGGAACACTCACGCTCGGTCTCGTTAGCTGCTGGTGTGTACTGTAGCACTCCGCGCTACCGAGCAAGAAATCAATACAAGCCACAAAGCAGGAGTAGGGTTTTACGCATCCGTGCGGCCCGAACCTGGGTAAACTGCTCGTGTGCTTCGCCTCGATCTGCTCTTTGCACGACCTCCGCCCCCGCTGAACCGAAAGGGACTCGGCCCGCCGGTCCCATAGGTGCCCGTGGATCAGTACCCCGGCATCTTTGGCACGCCAGGTAGGGGGCGTCGAGGTTGTGTGAACCAGATCCGGCGTGCACGCGAGCTAGATCTCCATCATCTTCATCGACATGCTGCCGAAGAAGAAGGCTTCGGAGGCGGCTGCTCCGTCCGCCCCGCTACCACCGGAGCAAACGGCTGATGGGGCGGACGCCGGCGGAAGAACGGGCATCGACGAGGGAGCTCATGGTGCTGCCAGGTCCAAGGACAAGGCTGCGCTGCCCATCGGCGGCGTAGCCGGCTCCCACAATGACCGGGCGCACTCCAAGACCTCGGCGTCCGTACATGCACCACGCCCACCTCATGAGGCGCGGGACCGGCAGCGTCACGGTGCTCATAGTACCATGCGTTTGCTGGACCAAGATCGAGCTGGTGGGTCTCGGAGTGCTCCAGACCAGCATGCACACCAACATGCTGGCACGAGCGAGGCACGGTCGCCTGGACGAGATACTGCTCCTTCTAACATAGTTAGAAGTCCAAGCATATCCCGCTCCTCGCACCGTTCGCCACCACCACCCGCCACTCCAGCAGAAGCTTTGGCGCGAGCACAACTGCTCCTAGACTACCCTCCAACAGTAGACAAGATCGACGACTGGAGGGCTACCATCCAGAGTCTCATCGGCTTCGCCAACGGCGACACTCAGCAGCAGCCGAGGACATCGCAGCCGCGGCAAGTCAGCCAGGCACGAGCCGGTGGCGACAAGACCGGTGGGGGTGCAACCTCTGTGCACTCTCCGCCCCGAAGGCCAAGATCGCCGACTCGCCGGATCCACCTCGACAGCGACTCCACCGCGTCATCAGATCCGCGAGCTCGCCGCGATCAGCGCCAAGTTCTTCACGAACGACAGCAAGAAGACGCTCGTACTCGCATTGGGCGCCGAAGAGAAGCGCGACGTCAATCAGACCAGCGCGCTGGGCCCTCTGTCGACATGCATGCGCCAGGGGAACCAGGCGACTTGCCGTACGCGGTAGGTTGCCCTGCGTTCACCCGTGAGCTGCGGCAAGTCCAGTGGCCCAGTATGAAGAATTTTAAACCAGACGTACCGGAGAAGTACGACGGCAAGTCGCATCCGTCAGAGTTCCTCAGCATCTACACCATCGCGGTGCATGCTGCCGGGGGACGGGACGACAAGATCCTTGCCAACAACGTCCCGCTGGTGCTCAAACCCAACGTCAGGTCCTGGCTCATGCACTTGCCGGACAACTCCATATCCTCCTGGGCAGACCTATGCCATCAGTTTGTCGGCGCCTTTACAGGCGGCCAGAAACCTCATGGCCAAGAGAGCGACCTTCATCTGTTAGCCCAGAAGGAAGGAGAGCCCCTGCGCAAGTACATTCAGAGATTCAGCCGTGTACAGCACAACATCCCAGATGTCCACCCTGCCGCGGTCATCAGCGCGTTCCATCAGAACGTGCGTAACCGCAGGATGCGGGAGGAGATGGCGATGTGCAAGATCAGAGACGTTAGTGAGCTGTATGCCCTGGCCGACAAGTGTGCATGTGCTGAAGAAGGGAGGAAACTCCCCGGAGAGAATATAGGAGCAGGAGGATCTGACAGTGAGGATGCTGCCCCGGCAAAGAAAAACCGGCGGCGGAACAGGAAGAGGAAAGGTAAAGATGTGCTAGTCATTGAGCAGTCCGGCAACGAAGGTGGCGCCAAGAAAGCCAAAGTTGGTAGCTCCGGCAAGGAGATTGCCGCATGCACCAACTGCCAGGCTGTGGCGGTCGCCGACAAGCAGGACGGCACCGACAAGCAGTACTGCAAGATTCACCGCACCAAGGGCCACGACCTCCAGAGCTGCAAGAAGGTCGAGCAGCTTGTCCAGCAGCAAAAGGCTGAATACGAGTGACGCAACAAGGAGAGGGCCCAAGGAGGCGCTGGAGAATCTGGCAAGAAGCGCGCCGGCCGGGGAGGACGCCGCGGCAAGGCCAAGCAGCGGCAAGGAGACAGACCTCCCCGCGGCCGCGACAAGGATGAAGACGACGACGACGAAGACATGGATGATGTTGAGACCAGTGAGCAGGAGTTCCAGAAAGCCACAGATGTTTTGTGTGTTGACGGCGGTGCTTCTCTGCATACTTCGCACCGCCAACTCAAGCAGTGGGTGCGGGAAGTCAATGCAGCAGAACCACTTGTCGAGTCATGCAAGCTTCTGAAATGGTCCAGTACGCCTATCATCTTTGATATTGAGGACCACCCTGACCGCACAACTGCGGTCGGGTGCTTGCCGATGTTGGTTTCACCAACTATCCGCAACCTCAAGGTCACTAAGATGTTAGTTGACGGCGGGGCCGGCTTGAACCTGATCTCCTCCGCTGTACTCCAGAAACTTCAGATCCCTGACAGCGAGCTTGAAGAGACCGGCACATTCCAAGGAATTAACCCGGGAAGGAGCAAGCCGAAGGGGAAGGTCACGTTGCTAGTAACATTTGGCAGCGAGCTGAACTTCAGGACTGAGAGGGTCACTTTTGACGTTGCCGATATTCCATTGCCTTACAATGGGATACTTGGGCGTCCAGCATTCGCCAAGTTCATGGCAGCCTCTCACTACGCATACAACATGCTGAAGATGCCAGGTCCGATAAGCGTCATCTCTGTCCCTGGCGACAAGAAGGATGCTCTTATCTGCGCCGACAAGATCTACCGGGAAGCCGCAGCCGCAACGGACCGCAAGTCACTTGCCGCTGAAGCTCCCGGGGAGAAGAAGACCAAGTCCGGCGAGAGTTCTGATGCCCACTCCGGCAAGCGCACCTCCTCGGAGTGCTGCACTGCCGTCGAGGAGGCACCATCAAGCTCCACCGGCAAGTGTAAGAAGGCAATGGCAGCTCCACCAGAGACGAAGAAGGTGTCCGCCAAGGAGGACGACACTGGTGGTACTTTCACCATCAGTGCCACTCTCGACCCTAAATAGGAAAACGCGCTCATTGCTTTCCTGTGGGCGAATGTCGAGGTGTTTGCATGGCAACCGTCTGACATCCCCGGTGTTCCCAGGAAAGTAATTGAGCACCACCTTGCCGTTTGTCCTCATGCGCGGCCCGTCAAGCAGAAGGTCAGGAAGCAAGCAGTGGAGAGCCAAGAATTTATTGAAGAAGAGATCAAGAAGTTGGAAGCAGCAGGCCTTGTCAGAGGAGTGCTCCATCCTACGTGGTTGGCCAATCCTGTAGTCGTGCGCAAGGCAAACGGGAAATGGAGACTTTGTATCGATTTTACCGATGTTAACAAAGCTTGTCCCAAAGACCCATTTCCTTTGCCGCGCATTGACCAGATTGTTGACTCCACGGCCGGATGTGACTTGCTTTCATTTCTTGACGCATACTCAGGATACCATCAGATCTTCATGGCAGAAGAGGATGAGGAGAAGACCGCATTCATTACTCCATGTGGCACGTACTGTTTCATACGGATGCCTTTCGGATTAAAAAATGCTGGCTCAACATTTGCAAGAGTAGTCCATGTCGCTCTGGAGCCACAAGTACACAGAAATGTGGAAGCCTACATGGATGACATAGTGGTCAAGAGCAAGGACAAGGCGACTCTAATTCAAGATTTAGACGAAACCTTTGCAAATCTGCGCAAGATCAGCCTCAAGCTCAACCCCGAGAAGTGCGTGTTTGGAGTCCCCTCCGGCAAGCTTCTCGGGTTCTTTGTGTCTCAACAGGGAATTGAAGCCAATCCCGACAAGATCAAGGCCATTGAGCAGATTGAAGCACCAAAGCGCGTCAAGGATGTACAAAGACTTGCCGGTTGCGTGGCTGCTCTCAGCAGGTTTATCTCTAGGTCTGCTGAGCGCGCCCTGCCATTTTTCAAATTATTGAAAAAGGAAGGTCCAATGAAATGGACTCCGGAAGCGGAGGCTGCGCTGCAAGACTTAAAGAGATACCTGTCCTCCCCTCCAATACTTGTCGCACCTAAGCCACAAGAGAAGTTGCTGCTGTACATAGCGGCAACCAATCAAGTGGTTAGTGTTGCGTTAGTAGCAGAGAGGGAGGCAGATGATGAGCCAGCAACCATGGCAAGTGCATCCAGCGACAAGCAAGGGGCTTCCCCGGCAAGCTCTGGTCCCGACAAAGATGGATCTGCGCAGATGCACGAGGAGACACAGAAGAAAATGGTGCAGCGCCCAGTTTACTTTGTTAGTTCCCTTCTGCAGGGGGCTAGGTCAAGGTACTCTGGCGTGCAGAAATTGCTTTTCGGCCTTCTCATGGCCTCGAGAAAGCTGCGCCATTACTTCCAAGCACATGAGATCACAGTTGTCACTCGCTTTCCGCTGAAGAGGATACTGCAGAATCCAGAAGCGACAGGCAGGATTGTTGAGTGGGCACTGGAACTGTCAAGCTTTGGCCTCAAGTTTGAGAGTACTTCAACTATCCAGAGCAGAGTTGGCAGAATTCATAGCAGAATGGACGCCAACACCAGATGAAGAAATTCCAGAAACGAGCATCCCCATCGACGAAGCAAGAAAAGAGTGGCTGATGTACTTTGATGGTGCCTTTTCGCTGCAAGGCGCCGGCGCTGGCGTTCTGCTTGTCGCACCCACCGGAGAGCACCTCAAGTACGTAGTCCAGATGCACTTTCCCAAGGAGCAAGCAACAAACAATACTGCAGAGTATGAAGGCTTGCTTGCCGGTCTCAGGATCGCGGCAGACCTTGGGATCAAGAAGCTCATTGTCAGGGGTGATTCACAGCTTGTCGTCTGCCAAGTGAACAAGAGCTATCAGAGTCCATTGATGGAAGCCTACGTCGACGAAGTGAGAAAGCTAGAAGAGCACTTTGACGGCCCACAAATGGAGCATGTTCCAAGAGCTCAGAACGCCATTGCCGACGGCCTGTCAAAGTGCGCCGCACTTAAGTTACCTGTGGAACCAGGGATCTTTGTGCTCAAGCTGACTCAACCGTCCGTAACGCCATCAACTGGACAGAGCAAGAAGAGGAAGTTGATTTCTGGTGACTATTTTCCGGCAGAGCTTCCCGAAGCCACCGCCAAGAAGGTCCCCAAGATCAACGCCAAGAGTGCTGAGGAGCAGTCTGCTCCGGCAAGCCCTAGGGCTTGTTCCATTGAAGCAGAAGCTCCCGATAAGTTTTGCTCCGGCAAGCTTGTCGGGGAACGTCAAGCTCCGGCAGAGCCGCAGGTTCTCGCCGTAGAAGCGGATGTTCCCGCAGCAGCTAGGATCAACGCCAAGAGTGCTGAGGAGCAATATGCTCCGGCAAGCCCTAGGGTTTGTTCCGTTGAAGCAGAAACTCCCGACAAGTTTTGCTCCGGCAAGCTTGCCGGGGAACGTCAAGCTCCGGCAGAGTCGCAAGTTCTCACCGTAGAAGCGGATGTTCCCGCAGCAGCAGATTTGCCTTTAGTCCTTGTTGTCGAGCCACAAGCTCCAGCATGGGCGCAGCAGATTGTCCGTTTCCTTCAGATAGGAGAACTTCCCGAAGAGCAAGAAGAAGCGGAAAGAGTAGCCCGGCAGTCAAGTATGTACCAGTTTGTCGACAAGACACTATACAGAAGAAGACTCAACGGTGTGAAATTGAAGTGTATTCACCGGGAAGACGGACAAAAGCTGTTGGCAGAGATACATGGAGGCATATGTGGTCACCACATTGGCGCAAGAGCACTTGTCGGCAAAGCGTTTCGGCAAGGTTTCTTTTGGCCGACAGCCCTCTAGGATGCAACTGCACAAGTAACCAAGTGTGAAGCGTGCCAGTTCCATTCCAAGCGGATACACCAACCAGCTCAAGCTCTCCAGACGACCCCTTTATCCTGGCCATTTTCGGTCTGGGGGCTCGACATCCTCGGCCCCTTTCCCCGAGTAGTCGGGGGCTTTGAGTACTTGTACGTTGCAATCGACAAGTTCACAAAGTGGCCGGAAGTGGAACCAGTGAGGAAGGTGACAGCACAGTCAGCAGTCAAGTTCTTCAGGTCGATTGTTTGCCGCTTCGGGATCCCTAACAGGATAATCACCGACAACGGTACACAATTCACGAGTCGCACCTCCATGCAGTACGTCCAAGATCTTGGCGCCAAGGTCTGCTTCGCTTCTGTTGCTCACCCGAGAAGCAACGGTCAAGCGGAGAGGGCAAATGCTGAAGTGCTGCGTGGGCTCAAGACCAGGACTTTCGACAGGCTGCACAAGTGCGGAAGAAACTGGATCGAGGAGCTGCCGGTGGTTCTTTGGTCGATCAGAACGACGCCAAATCGAGCCACTGGACAGACACCTTTCGCTCTAGTCTATGGAGCAGAGGCAGTTATCCCCACGGAACTCGTATACGGGTCACCTCGAGTGCTCGCTTATGATGAGCTCGAGCAAGAGCATATGCGACAAGATGACGCGCTGCTCCTTGAGGAAGACCTTCTTCAGGCTGTTGTGCGAGCTGCTCGCTACCAGCAAGCTTTGCGCCGCTACCATAGCCGCAAAGTTAACGCCAGAAGTCTCGAGGAAGGCGACCTTGTTCTTCGGCGTGTTCAGTCCGCCAAGAATTCCAACAAGTTGACGCCGAAGTGGGAAGGCCCTTACCGGGTGAAACGAGTCACTAGGCCTGGCGCTGTCCACCTTGAGACCGAAGATGTCATTCCGGTGAGCAACTCCTGGAATATTGAGCATCTTCGTAAGTTTTACCTGTAAGGCGCGGTTGCCGGAACCTGTTCCAGCAACCACCTTTTGTACAAGTCTTGCCGCTGTTGCATGTAATCCTTTGTACAAAGCCGGGCGCAGACCCCGTGCATAAGTAAAGCTCATGTGCTCCGCACATCTTGTCAATTTCATGCTTTCTATTTTTTGCATGTGTTATCTGACACTTTGTGCAGCACCTACTCCCCGGTAAGCAATAACGAGCCGCAAGGCTCCATATCTTTATTTTCTCTTCTTTCTTTTTTCGCAATGAAAGGAAGGTTCCCTCGCCCACAAGTTTGCCGGGGGGAAAGGAGAAGATAATGGTATGGACCAGGCGTCGTTCAAGAAAATTTCGCCTTGACGGGAAGCCAACAACAGAAAAGCTAAGTTGCCAAAGTTTGAGCAATCAGTTTTTTTAAATTTTAAGTTATCTCCCTTGAACGACCGCACTTTGTATGGAAAACCTGTGCGCGGAGGAACCAACTCGTAGCTAATTGCGCCCTTACTTTGTTTCGAGTCCGCTCAACAACTTAAGTGAGCTGCAACTAGTTGCGACAAGGTTTCTTGTCGGTAGCGGCACCGCCAGCAGGCTGCTGACGTTCCGCACTCAGCGCTCGCGGCTCAGGTGCCTGCACCGGCAAGTTCCCTAAAAGCGTAGGGCGAAGACATACAAAGGGAGGAATCAAGTAAAGGGAATAACATTGCAATCATTACCCAGAATAAAAGTTATATTACAAAGATAGCTTGTCGCAGCTCTAACAGATTGTTTTCATAACATGACAAACAGCGACAAGGAAAGAAGAAATGGGCGGCCTAATCTACGCGATCGCCTTCGATCCTCTTGATCCCGCTCACCTTGTCCACAATGGGTGCGACAAGGGCCTTGAGCGCCTCCAGATCAGCATCCGGAGGCAGGGTCTTGAGGACGTTGGTGAGGTTGAGGCCCGGATTGCGGAAGGCCACCTTCACCAACACTTTCTGAAGAGCTCCCGCGCAGATCTTGCGCGACTCGTCGGCCAGCTGCTTCAGGATCCTCTCCCGGAGTCGCTGGAGGGCCGTCGCCACGCGCTTGAAGAACAAGATGAGCTTGGCGCCGGGTTGGAGGTTCTCGTCGGAGGGATACCCGAGATCTCCCATCCTCAGCTGCGCCAGCTCCCTGTCAATATCTGTGGCGGCAACCACAAGACTCTCCGTCCAATGCTCCACAATCTCCCTGAAGGCGTTTTGGGTGGCGGCAACACTCTCTAGCAGCGCCTTGTCGGCCTTAATCTCCTCCTTCAAGGCCGCCTCCTGCTTCTTGGCGCCATCCAGCGTCCTGGTCAAAGTGGTCAGCTTCAACTCAAGATCCGCGTTGGAGTCCTTGGCGGCGCTAAGCTCTTTGCCCTTCTCGGCAAGATCGGCTTCTAGCTGCGCCACCTTCGTTTCCAGCTCCTTCTTGGCGGCCTCGGCAGCGGCGGCAGCGTCCTCTGCTTGCTTGAGGGCTCCGCCAAGTCTTTCCTCACGCGCGGCAAGCTCCTCCTCGTGGGCGTCAAGATTGACCTTTCGCTGCGCCAGCTCGCCCTCCTCCGCGGCTAGCTTCACAGCAGCAAGTCGCTGCCGCTCTTCGACTTCAGCCTTCTCGAGGAGGAAAGCCTTCTACGCTTCAGCGAGCTGCTCCCGCTCCTCCGCCAGGGACCGGAGGGCTTCCCGATGGAAACCCCCGAGCTCTTCCGCGTGCTTCTCGATATCTGCTCCCGCCTTCGCGACTAGCGCCTCGCGGGATTCCAGCTTGGCTTGCCGCGTGCGGTAGAGCGACATCAACTTCTGCGGCAGCCGCTCTTCTTTGGGCTCGTTGCTGCTGCTGCTTAGCGCGTCAACCAGCGTCAGCCCGGCGGAGGTGAGCACTTCCCCGTCGAAGATCTCTCCCTCGACTAGCGCCCTAGAGCTCGACGCCCAGGGGAGGTTTATGAAGACGCCTTCACCGGCCTTCAAGTATACGCCTGGCTGGGGCTCTTCAGAGCCTGGCGCTGCGGCAGCGGCGGACGGGTCGGCGGTCGGTGCAGCGCCTGGCGCTCCTGCGGCCTCAGGGCCGTCAGTGCGATCGCTAGACCCCTCGCAAGTTGCCACGGCGGCAGCCTTGGTGGCCTCTGCGCCGGCGGCATTGCCACCACCGGCTGCTTCGTCGACGGCGACCTCGGTCTCCATCTGCTCTGCAGCGGATGGGTCTGACAGCCGGAAAGGGGAGAAGAGTCAAGCGAAACCCAAGAAGATCAAGAGAAGAAAAACCCAAGGGAAGTTTTGAAGCAAGAGGAGTACCTGTGCCGGGGTCTGCAGTCATGGTCTCCACCGTTGGGGGGCCGCTGGCGCTCTCCCTTGCCGGAGACTTCTCCCTTACCGGGAAGCCCTCCCTTGCCGGAGAATTCTCCCTTGTCGGGGGATTCTCCCTTGGCTCCTGGTGGGGCTGCTCTGCTCCTACACAAATCAGCAATCAAATATCAGCAAAAACAGAGTATCCATGCGCACCTCACAAGCGGAAAGTAAACCATATACTTACGCTGGGGGCTGCTCTGGAAAAAGTTGCCGGGTCCGGCAAGGTTGTCTCGGGCGCACCTCCTGCTGTCACAGTAGGTTTGTCCTCGATGACAATCACCGGGACCTTGGCCCTCTTTGCTGCTCTCTGGGCCAGAGTCCTAAAGAGGAACAAGTTCAGAGTAAAGCAAATGAGATACAAGACAAACGGCAAGAATTGAAGAACAACAAGTATAGCAAGAGAAGCTTACTCTTCTTCTTCTTCCTTGTCGGAGCTGAACGCGGAGAAGTCGAAGTCCGGCGCGCGCCCGGCGCGAGGAGGCGGAGGAGAATCTTCCCTTGGCCGCTTGGCAGGAGCAGTGGCGGCGGTCTGAGACGACCCCGCTCCAGCTGTCGTCGCGGCATGAGAAGCGGCAGGAGCAGAAGCGGTGGTCCGGGAGGACCCCGCTCCAGTTGTCGTCGCAGCATGAGGCGCTCCCACGGCAACGGTGTTTGCCGCGGTGGAGCGTGTCACGCGGCGCGGCGACTGTTGACCCGCTTGCCGCTCCACTACGTCACCGGCCTTGCGGAGATGCCTTCTGGGTGGGGATGGAGGCTCTGCTTGCGGCGAGCTGCCCGAAGACGAAGTGGAAGACGAGTTGATCTCCAGCGAGCCGCTCGTATCCTTGGCGGGCTCGCTCGGCTCAACGTTCTGCTTGGCAAGCTCTTTCTCGCCGGCAGGCTCCCTTCGCTCGGCACGGCTTGCCGCCTCTGCTGCATCTGCCTCCTCCATGGTGAATCCAAACTCGCCCGCGGCTGCGGCTGCCGCCGCCTCTTCCAGCCTGGTGGCGATGAGTGCCATCTCCGCATCAGTGGTGTCACGGGTGAGGTCGTCCTTCTCGTCGGCGCGGATCGCCACTTCTACCAAGTCATCAAAGAACTGCTGCACGACGTCGTCCGCAGGCTCCTGCCAAGTTGGCACAATTCCATGCGAGTCGCACTCCGGCATCATTGCACGGATGCGGTCGAGCGAGGAGTTGTTGCACAACGGAACGACGCCCCCCGGCAACCTGAACACTTCGGGATGTTGGGGGTCATACTTGAAGAGCTCCTGGAGCATCGCGTTGAGCTCCAGAACTGTGAAGTTCTAGTTGAGGCCCGGCCGCAGTCTCATGATATCCGCCGCATTCTTGAACTCCCAAGTGGGTCTCCCCCGTTCCTGCAGGGGGGCGATGCGGCGGCGAAGAAAATCTGCGCCAACGGCGCCTACAGTGAGCCCGGCAAGCCTGAGGCACAAGATCCGGGTGACAGCAATCTTCAGCCTGTCGTCTTCCGGGGCCACGTCACTCCAATCACTGTCGCGTGCTACTGGGGTTTGGCGCCGGGCGGTGAATGGCTGCGGGTTCTCCTCATCAATCCAGCACCAATCTGCCCTCCACTCCTCCCACTTGCCGCGGAATTCTCCCTCTAGATAGGTTTCCTTCTTGCCAGCCCTTGAGATCTAGGCGATTCCGCCGGATAGAGGCTCTCCTCTCTCTACTCGGGGTATGAAGAAGTGGCGAAAGAGGGCTACGTTGGGATGGACTCCGAGAAAGTTTTCGCAGAGATGTGCGAAAACTGCCATGGTCAGAACGGCATTGGGGGTGAAGTCAAGGAGGTGGAATCCATAGGTATTCATGATGTCGCAGAAGAATTCAGAGAAAGGCGGGCAGAGCCCGCAGTAGAAGAACAGAGCGAAGAAGGGGTATCCATTTGGGGCCTTCTTCCAAGCGGCGGCGGGGAGTACCTTCGTGCGCGGATGCGCTCGTGTCTCCGCCGACCAGAAGAGGTAGTAGTTCTCCCTCAGCTCCTTTGCGGCAAGCTTTGGGGGAAAAACTGCGCGCTCCTTCTGCAGCACCGCGAGCCGCTGCGCCTCGGTCGACTTCACGACCTTCCCCTTGTCGGCTTTTGGAGCCATGGCGGAAGTAGTGGAGGAGATTGATGGCGTTGGTGGCGCTGGTGGCGATGGGGGGCGGAGCGCTGCTCTCTTTCGGCTTTGGGAAGACGAGGGAGTGGCGGAGATTTCTGAGATTGGAAGCAGCAACGGGCGAATGTGCGAACTGCCCCTGTTTCCCCTGCTTATAAAGAGGGAGGGGGCGGACGTTCCGCATTTCCGAATAAAATAACCACCCACGATCTCTCCCACGACGCCGCATTCAACGCGTGCCGTTCGGGGAGGGCACGGTGGATACGGAGAAAGATACGGCGTAACCTAGGCCGCGCGTGCCCGTGCCCTGTTTTGGGCCTGGCCCAACAGCACTCGGCACCGTGTATGGCCCAGGCCCGGGGGCTCCTGTCGGTGTACTAGAGTAGGGGTACCCTAGTATCCCGAACTTGTGCACGGGCAGTCGCAGCATCCCGCGGCAAGGCTTGCCGGGTGACCACCAAGGTCCTCCGTGGTTCCTTTGGAGCCGTTCAAGAACAAAGTATCCAAGTCAAGACCCCGGCAAGAGGAGCTTGTCGGGAAGGCCAACTAAGGCACCTCAAGACCCCGGCAAGAGGAGCTTGCCGGGAAGGCCGCCCAAGGCATCTTAAGGAACTTGCTGTGGCGCGCCATGCGTCCCGGCAAGGCCCGGTGAGCGACAAGCTCCCGGACGCGACAAGACAACGACCGCGGAAAGGCGCTTGCCGCGGGCAAGCCACCACTCCGTGCCCGCGCTCCAGCACATCCACCAACGTGTCGCTCTGGGACCCTTCCCAGCGTACGTGGCGGGAGGCTGTGCAGCCAGCGGTGAGCGGTGGCAAGCGGCGCTGACAAGATTGCCGCCGTGGCGAGCGGTGGCGTCCCTGACGGTCCCTTTTACACTGTTTAGGCGACGCAGACGGGCATTTAAGGCCCTTGTCCCCTGCCGTCAGGGTTAGGTATGATACGCTGTAGCAGGTAGCTGTACCAACCGCAACACCTTTCCCTTTTTTGCCCTTTTCTACGTTGCCACCTGTCGGTGACCCCTTGAGCATATAAAAGGAGTCCCATGCGCAACATAGGAGGGGGTTAGCTGGTTGGAACACTCACGCTCGGTCTCGTTAGTTGCTGGTGTGTACTGTAGCACTCTGCGCTCCCGAGCAAGAAATCAATACAAACCACAAAGCAGGAGTAGGGTTTTACGCATCCGTGCGGCCCGAACCTGGGTAAACTGCTCGTGTGCTTCGCCTCGATCCGCTCTTTGCACGACCTCCGCCCCCGCCGAACCGAAAGGGACTCGGCCCGCCAGTCCCATAGGTGCCCGTGGATCAGTACCCCGGCACTACCATTACTATCTTTTGGCATGAACATGTGTATCACTACGATCGAGATTCAACAAACAATTCATTTTAGGTGTAAGACCATTGAAGGTATTATTCAAATAAACAGAGTAACCATTATTCTCCTTAAATGAATAACCGTATTGCGATAGACATAATCCAATCATGTCTATGCTCAACGCAAACACCAATCTCGATGGTAGAGGGAGCTTGCGATGCTTGATCATATCAACCTTGGAAACACTTCCAACACATATCGTCAGCTCACCTTTAGCTAGTCTCCGTTTATTCCGTAGCTTTTATTTCGAGTTACTAACACTTAGCAACTGAACCGGTATCTAATACCCATCAACACAATGTATATCCAACATACTTCTATCGACCTTGCCCGCCTTCTCATCTACCAAGTATCTAGGGTAATTCTGCTCCAGTGGTTGTTCCCCTTATTACAGAAGCACTTAGTCTCGGGTTTGGGTTCAACCTTGGGTTTCTTCACTAGAGCAGCAGCTGAATTGCCGTTTCATGAAGTATCCCTTCTTTCCCTTGCCCTTCTTGAAACTAGTGGTTATACCAACCATCAAGAATTGATGCTCCTTCTTGATTTCTACTTTTGTGGTGTCAAACATCGCGAATATCTCAAGGATCATCATATATGTCCCTGATATATTATAGTTCATCACGAAGCTCTAGCAGCTTGGTGGTAATGACTTTGGAGAAACATCACTATCTCATCTGGAAGATCAACTCCCACTCGATTCAAATGATTGTTGTACTCAGACAATCTAAGCACAAGCTCAACAATTGAGCTTTTCTCCCTTAGTTTGTAGGCTAAGAAAATCGTCGGAGGTCTTATACCTCTTGACGTGGGCACGAGCCTGAAATCCCGATTTCAGCCCTCAAAACATCTCATATGTTTCGCGACGTTTCAAAACGTCTTTGGTGCCTCAATCTAAACCATTTAGCATTACGCACTGAACTATCATGTAGTCATCAAAACGTGTATGTCAGATGTTCGAAACATCCACAGACGACGTTCGAGGTTCAGCACACTGAGTTGTGCATTAAGGACATAAGCCTTCTACTGTCTGCATAATTGCTACTATCAACTTTCAACTAATTTTTTCTCTAGGAACATATCTAAACAGTAGAACTAAAGCGCGAGCTACGACATAATTTGCGAAGACCTTTTGACTATGTTCAGGATAATTAAGTTCATCTTATGAACTCCCACTCAAATAGACATCCCTCCAGTCATCTAAGTGATTACATGATCCGAGTCGACTAGGCCGTGTCCGATCATCACGTGAGACAGACTAGTCAACATCGGTGAACATCTTCATGTTGATCGTATCTACCATACGACTCATGCTCGACCTTTCGGTCTCTTGTGTTCCGAGGCCATGTCTGTACATGCTAGGCTCGTCAAGTCAACCTAAGTGTTTCGCGTGTGTTCCGAGGCCATGTCTGTACATGCTAGGCTCGTCAACACCCGTTGAATTGAACGTAAGAATCTATCACACCCGATCATCACGTGGTGCTTCGAAACAACGAATTGTCGCAACGGTGCACGGTTAGGGGGAACACTTTCTTGAAATTATTATGAGGGATCATCTTATTTACTACCGTCGTTCTAAGAAAATAAGATGTATAAACATGATAAACATCACATGCAATCAAATAGTGACATGATATGGCCAATATCATATTGCTCCTTTTGATCTCCATCTTCGGGGCTCCATGATCATCATCGTCACCGGCATGACACCATGATCTCCATCATCATGATCTCCATCATTGTGTCTCCATGAAGTTGTCTCGCCAACTTATTACTTCTACTACTATCGCTACCGGTTAGCAATAAAGTAAAGTAATTACATGGCGTTGTTCAATGACAGCAGGTCATACAATAAATAAAGACAACTCCTATGGCTCTTGCCGGTTGTCATACTCATCGACATGCAAGTCATGATTCCTATAACAAGAACATGATCATCTCATACATCACATATATCATTCATCACATCCTTTGGCCATATCACATAACATAGCATACCCTGCAAAAACAAGTTAGACGTCCTCTAATTGTTGTTTGCATGTTTTACGTGGCTGCTATGGGTTTCTAGCAAGAACATTTCTTACCTACGCAAAGACCACAACGTGATATGCCAATTGCTATTTACCCTTCATAAGGACCCTGTTCATCGAATCCGATCCGACTAAAGTGGGAGAGACAGGCACCCGCTAGCCACCTTATGCAACTAGTGCATGTCAGTCGGTGGAACCAGTCTCACGTAAGAGTACGTGTAAGGCGGTCCGGGCCGCTTCATCCCACGATGCCGCCGAATCAAGATTGGACTAGTAACGGTAAGCATATTGAACAAAATCAACGCCCACAACTACTTTGTGTTCTACTCGTGCATAGAAACTACGCATAGACCTAGCTCATGATGCCACTGTTGGTCTGTTGGGGAACGTAGCATAAATTCAAAATTTTCCTACGTGTCACCAAGATCTATCTATGGAGTCATCTAGCAACGAGGGAGGAGTGGATCTACATACCCTTGTAGATCGCGCGCGGAAGCGTTCAAGAGAACGGGGTTGATGGAGTCGTACTCGTCGTGATCCAAATCACCGATGATCCTAGCGCCGAACGGACGGCACCTCCGCGTTCAACACACGTACGGAGCAGCGACGTCTCCTCCTTCTTGATCCAGCAAGGGGGGAAGGAGAGGTTGATGGAGATCCAGCAGCACGACGGCGTGGTGGTGGAAGTAGCGGGATTCCAACAGGGCTTCGCCAAGCGCTGCGGGAGGAGGGAGATGTGTCATGGGAGGGAGAGGGAGGCGCCAGGGCTTAGGTGTGCCCTCCCTTCCCCCACTATATATAGGGCCAAGGGAGAGGGGGGGCGCAGCCTTGGCCCTTCCTCCAAGGAAGGGTGCGGCCAGGGAGGAGTCCCTCCTCCCCAAGGCACCTAGGAGGTGCCTTCCCCCTTTAGGACTCTTCCTTTCCTTCCTTATCCCTTGGCGCATGGGCCTCTTGGGGCTGGTGCCCTTGGCCCATATAGGCCAAGGCGCACACCCCTACAGCCCATGTGGCCCCCCGGGGCAGGTGGCCCCACCCGGTGGACCCCCGGGACCCTTCCGGTGGTCCCGGTACAATACCGGTGACCCCGAAACTTGTCCCGATGGCCGAAATAGCACTTCCTCTATATAATTCTTTACCTCGGACCATTCCGGAACTCCTCGTGACGTCCGGGATCTCATCTAGGACTCCGAACAACATTCGGGTTACCGCATACTAATATCTCTATAACCCTAGCGTCACCGAACCTTAAGTGTGTAGACCCTACGGGTTCGGGAAGCATGCAGACATGACCGAGACATTCTCCGGTCAATAACCAACAGCGGGATCTGGATACCCATGTTGGTTCCCACATGTTCCACGATGATCTCATCGGATGAACCACGATGTCGAGGATTTGATCAATCCCGTATACAATTCCCTTTGTCTATCGGTACGATACTTGCCCGAGATTCGATCGTCGGTATCCCGATACCTTGTTCAATCTCGTTACCGGCAAGTCTCTTAACTCGTTCCGTAACACATCATCCCGTGATCAACTCCTTGGTCACATTGTGCACATTATGATGATGTCCTACTGAGTGGGCCCAGAGATACCTCTCCGTTTACACGGAGTGACAAATCCCAGTCTCGATTTGTGCCAACCCAACAGACACTTTCGGAGATACCTGTAGTGTACCTTTATAGCTACCCAGTTACGTTGTGACGTTTGGCACACCCAAAGTATTCCTACGGTATCCGGGAGTTGCACAATCTCATGGTCTAAGGAAATGATACTTGACATTAGAAAAGCTTTAGCATACGAACTACATGATCTTGTGCTAGGCTTAGGATTGGGTCTTGTCCATCACATCATTCTCCTAATGATGTGATCTCGTTATCAATGACATCCAATGTCCATGGTTAGGAAACCGTGACCATCTATTGATCAACGAGCTAGTCAACTAGAGGCTTACTAGGGACATGGTGTTGTCTATGTATCCACACATGTATCTGAGTTTCCTATCAATACAATTCTAGCATGGATAATAAACGATTATCATGAACAAGGAAATATAATAATAACCAATTTATTATTGCCTCTAGGGAATATTTCCAACACTTTCAGCACAAAAAAACGGTCTCATTAAAGGTTTAGCTGTTGATCTTATTAAAGGAGGAGTTGGTATCCTCCAATATGCGGATGATACGGTTGTATGTTTTGAACACGATATTGATAAAGCTATCAATGTCAAACTTTTTGCTTTACCTCTTTGAACTCGTGTTGGGATTGAAAATCAATTTTGACAAAAGTGAGGTTTTCACTATCGGAGGGGATAACGAAGCTGACTTAGTATATGCGGACATGTTTAACTGTCAAGTGGGCACCCTGCCCATGAGATATTTGGGTGTTCCTGTTACATACTCTACTCTTAAAAACTGTAAGTGCATCTAGTGCCCCTTAGTGATTTTGGTGTATTGAAGACTTATAGGTTAAGGAACTAATGTGTTTATGAGTGTACACATGTTTATAAGTCTATGAGGAGTTTGATATTTACAGAGAAAGTCGACCCCTAAAAATTAAGTTTTTCGACTGAAGACTTTGGTATTCTGAAGACTTTGAAAGTGAAGAAATTGGTGTAACCTTGAAGACTTGGTATTCATTCGAGGAACATGAAGCGTGAAGACTTTTGTTTTCGTAGTTTCATTTTCTCTTTCTTGAGTCATAGGAAACACCGTACTGTTAAAGGGGGTTGAGGAAATACTAAGGAAAAATTTCCATGTGATGCTCAACTCAAAATCCTACCCCTACCAATCCCTTCGAGTGAAGCCATTGGAAATCTCATACAGTTCAGTCATATTCTTCAGTGACAGAGACGAAGTTCTTCTGGTCTCTGAGGAATTTGTTCTAACTGAGGAGTTAGGAATTCGCCAGTGCGGATTGCCTACACAGCGAGGAACATGATAGCCCTAAGGAATTTGTACCTCACATTTCCGACCGTTGCTGTGTTATGCGCCAACTGTCCCAAAATATCTTATCCACCTAACGGTCATATCATTGAAGGGCATTTATGTCTTATCATGTAGGGCTGCTCCGAGAGAAACTGACACTTGTCAATTGAGAGCATCCCATCCTCCGAGGACTTTGAGCAAAAATCATCGAGTGAGGAAAACCCAAACCCAAACACCTACAAACCCAAAGTGATTGAGCATCACTGAAGAGATTGATCCTGCGTGGATCCGACGCTTGTTACCTTTGAAGACTGTGCTTCTTCCAGATGATTAGGCGTCATGGTCTAGAGCATCCAATAGGAATTGTGGATCGCCAAGTGACCGAGTTTGTGAAGGTTCGGAAGTCACCTGAAGACTTACCACGAGTGATTGGGCGAGGACTGTGTGTCCTTAGCTCAAGGAGAATACAGTGAGGATTGTGTGTCCTCGGGTTTTAAATACCTAGCCGCTCCAACCAGATGTACAACTGAGACAGCAGTTGGAACTGGTGTACCAAATCATTGTCTTCACCAAGCCAACTGGTTCTATTTCCTCAACACTTTCATTTCCTCATCACTGTGTTGTGTGTTTGTTCATATCTGTGTTTGAAGACTTTGACTGAAGACTTTCTCAATTTCCTCAGTTCAATTTCTTTAGTCTGTTTTTCTTCATCTTGTGCTATCCTGTGATTACGCTTTCTGTACTCTGTACTTGTCTTCATTTCATCATGGTGACTATGCTTGTCTTATGTTATGTTTACTTCTGAGTACTTATGCCGCTGCAAGTAGTTCTTCGCTGAGGAGTTTCCTCACTAGCAAATTCCTCAGTGAAGAATTTCATAAAAATCGCCTATTCACCCCCCCTCTAGTTGATATAACGCACTTTCAATTGGTATCACAACAAGGTACTCCCTTGTTCTGTGTGATTTTGGTTTAACCGCCTGGAGTTTTAGTTATGTCGACCGCAGGTATGATCAAGGTCTCTGCTGGGTGTCCTACCTTTGACGGGATAGACTACCCCTACTGGAAGAACAAGATGCCAATGCATCTTGAGGCAATTGATAACGATCTCTGGTATGTTGTGGAAAATGGAGTTCCCTCTGTCTCACCCTCACTGAATGCTACCGATGTGAAGAGATTCAAGCAACTCGATTCTCAAGAAAAGAATATCATATGTGGCCATCTGAGCAAAGGACATTATGGAAGAGTGAGTGCTTTGGAAACAGCTAAGCTTATCTGGGATAGGCTGTCCAAAGTGAATGAAGGAGTCTCAACTCAGCGTGACTCTCGAGTTGATGTTCTTCGCAATCTCTTCAACCGCTTCAAAAGACTCGACAATGAAAATGTTCAACAAACCTTCAATCACCTCACTGACATCTCAAACAAGCTTCAAGCGCTTGGTGCCACTGACATCACTGATCATGAGGTGGTGAAGAAATTGTTGAGATAGCTTGATTCCTCATTTGATACTCTGGCTTTGATGATACAAGAACGTGCTGATTACAAGTCACTTGACCCCGCTGATATCCTCGAGAGGCTAAACACTCATGAGTTCCAGCTTGCTGAAAAGAAAGATCTCTATGGTTTGAGATATGGCAGATCACGTGCACTGAAGGCCAAGGTAGTATCTGAGTCAGAAGATGAAGACTCTGGTAGCAGCTTGGGTGACCCTGAAGAACTGAGTCATGAGGTAGCACTGCTCGTGAAGAAATTCCAGAAGTTCTCAAGACGTGGTCGCTTTGGAAAACCCTCAAGGAGCAATGATTCCTCATCCAGTGACTACAAGAAGAGGCTTTGTCACAAGTGCAAGAAACCTAGACACTACATTCAAGATTGTCCTCAATGGGAAAAGGAATCAAAGAAGAAGAAATACAAGGATTACAGTTCTGATGATGCGAAGAAAAAGAAGAAATCCTCAAAATCTTCATCATCAAAATCCTCAAAGTCTTCATCTCACAAGAAGAGCAGCTCCAAGAAGGCTCGGGCATTCATTGGCAAGGAAATGGACTCTGAAGCTGAATCTGAGGAACAAGAGGAAGAGAAGGCATCTGAGGACTCCGAGTCTGGTGTGGCGAGCCTAGCCCTCGCTACTGCATTCGTCAGCAAGTCTATCTTCAACTCTGAAGAAAATGACCTCACCAACAAGGCTGATGAATGCAATGATGACTACGCTCCCACCTATTGCTTCATGGCAAAGGGTGCCAAGGTACTTAAATATACGTCCTTTAAATCTAGTGAAGATGAATCTGATGAAAATCTTAAGCCCAACTACTGTAAACTTGCTAAAATTGCTGCAAAACAACAAAGGGCTTTTGAAAAGGTTTAAAACATGCTATACAAAAGTGATGATATGTTGGGTGAAGAAATGGATCACGCTAAACCTTGACTAAAAATCTTCAGAGACTTCAGACCAGGTTTGACAACCTTCAAGGTCATCATAACACTCTCTTATCTGATCATGAGAAGCTTTCTTATGAATTTCTTCAAAGAAAGCAAGATCTTGAGAAGCTAAGAGTGAGTTATGAAGATCTTTAGAAGGAGTGTGATTCATTACTTGCTCAACAAATCAGCGCTGCTCAGGAAGAATTTGTTCCTCCATGTTTGAAATCCATTGAACGTGAATCTGCTAATTCTTCACCTGAATGTTCAAATGCTTCTAATGTTACAAATTCTTCACCTGCCTCTGCTATCACTAATTCCTCATCTGAGAACATTGCTAGTATCACTGATGATGCAGGGCTGAAAGAATTGTACATGACAGGCATGTACAAAAGCCTCAAAGGGCATCAGACTCTTTGTGATGTGCTTAAAAAGCAGATCCTCAACAAGAACCCTAGGAAAGAGGGTATTGCCTTTGAGAGGGAACTCAATGCTGATGGTACATATTGGAAGCCTGAGCAGTACCCCAAAACCTCATGGATTGCTGCAAAGGGACCTCCAGTTGATCCATCTAATTTATCTGGCTTTACCTGTGAATCTTCTCATTCTTCTGATGAGTCATTTGACTCCAACTATAAACTGTTCAAAAATCAGAATGGTGAAGTATTTGCTAGATATGTTGGCACTAACTGCAGGAACGGTTCCCCTATGAAGAAAATCTGGGTTCCCAAAAGGTGCCTTGAAAGTCTTCAAGTGAATGTCCTCATGACACTACCTATGAAGAATAGGAACCCCAGATCAAATTCTTCATATGGATCCAAATTCTTCATATGGATCCAAGTCCTCATACGGACCAAATTCCTCACGTGGATCAAATTCCTCAAAAGGATCAAAGTCCTCATATGAACATCATCGTGCTAACAACTCTGTTTCGCAGGGAAGAGCCAAGGGCTATGAATATGAGCATTATTCTTCTAATCATTATGTTCATAAGTCCTCGAATAATTTCTCTGCTTATTCATATGCTTACCCTAACTCCTCTTATATGAAACGAAATGGATTGGCCTCTATGCCACCACTCTCATATGGAGCTCGCAGAGTGATGAATTCTTTGCCACCCCTTCAGATCTGGCTGGTGGAGAAAAAGAACTAATCTCTTATGCAGGGTCAGGTCTCCAGACATGCTCAAACGTCTGAAGAATTTGCCGGAGACCTGAAAAGTGCCTGAAAGGGCGCAAGCTAATCATTAAGAAATGAACTTTCATTTCTCACGTCCTCACACTGCTTTATTCGTCTTAGTGCTTGATGAAATTCATCTGATGAATTTGATATCATATTCTTCACTGATGAAGTATATGAGTTCGTAAGCTGCACTAATTCATCTGCAGGATGATCAACCCAAAGCAACTAAGTGGGTCCTCGATAGTGGATGTACAAATCACATGACTGGTGACAAGAATCTATTGATGGATGCTCCCTTATCACCATCGCATCTGAAGCATATCATCTTCGCTAAGAAAGGCAAAAGTCAGGTATTGGGTCTAGGTAAGGTTGCGATCACAAAGGATCGACACATGGACAAAGTCATGCTTGTTGAGTCCTTAGGATACAACCTTATGTCTGTCTCAATGCTTTGTGATCTTGATATGGTTGTTGTCTTTGGCAAGTATCGTTGTGTTGTGGATATGGAAGCTGACAATTCCAAAGTCTTCGAAGGCTTTAGGAGAGGAGACTTGTATATTGTTGATTTCTCTACAGGACCTCAACCATCCATGTGCCTACTTGCAAAAGCTTCAGAAGGCTGGCTATGGCATCGATGACTTGGTCACGCAGGCATGAGGAATTTGCACACGCTGGCGAAGAAGAAGCATGTCATTGGCATTGAGAATGTCAAATTCCTCAAGGATCACTTATGCGGAGCTTGTGAAGCTGGAAAGATGACCAAGGCCAAGCATCCTGCGAAGACTATCATGACCACTACTCGTCCATTTGAATTGCTTCACATGGATCTCTTCGGTCCTAATCATTATTCTTCTGTTTCAAATGAAGCATCTCAATATGGCTTTGTTATTGTTGATGATTACTCTCGTTACACATGGGTACACCTTGTTACTTACAAACACAAAGTGTAGGAAGTCTTCAAACGATTTTCCTCGAGGGCTTCAACCAACTTTGGTGTGAAGATCAGGCACATCAGAAGTGACAATGGCACTGAGTTCAAGAATTCTGGTCTTTATGACTATCTTGATGAACTTGGTATTTGTCGGTTTCAAAACCGGCGGATCTCGGGTAGGGGGTCCCGAACTGTGCGTCAAGGCCGGATGGTAACAGGAGACAAGGGACACGATGTTTTTACCCAGGTTCGGGCCCTCTCAATGGAGGTAATACCCTACTCCTGCTTGATTAATATTGATGATATGGGTAGTACAAGAGTAGATCTACCACGAGATCAAGGAGGCTAAACCCTAGAAGCTAGCCTATGGTATGATTGTTGTGTATGGAGATGATTGTCCTACGGACTACAACCCTCCGGTTTATATAGACACCGGATAGGGTTAGGGTTACACAGAGTCAGTTACAATGGTAGGAGATCTTGAATATCTGCACCGCCAAGCTTGCCTTCCACGCCAAGGAAAGTCCCATCCGGACACAGGACGAAGTCTTCAATCTTGTATCTTCATAGTCCAGGAGTCCGGCGAAGGTATAGTCCGGCTACCCGACCACCCCCTAATCCAGGACTCCCTCAGTAGCCCCTGAACCATGCTTCAATGACGATGAGTCCGGTGCGCAGATTGTCTTCAGCATTGCAAGGCGGGTTCCTCCTCCAAGTCCTTCATAGAAGATGGTAAACACCAAGAATAGTGTCCGGTTCTGCAATATAAGTTTCCACATATTGCCATAGAGAGAATAATATTAACACAAATCAAATCTGCTGACGTATTCCGCAGTGCGTCATCACACCACGGCCAAGTTCTTTTACGAATCGTTTTTATTTTTCCACCTCAGCACGTTTTGCGAGGCGGTTTCCTTGGCACGTCCTGTCAAAGCAGAGATCGTGTCCCCCTTTTTACGGGATTCTCATCAATACGGACGTGGGTAACCCAATCGTGCCCGTTAGCACGTTTCCTCGATTAAAGGCGAGTCCAAAACGGTTACGGGGAGGGCTCTTGGTATTCGACCTCTTATAAAGAGACCAAGGCCTCGCTTCTTTTCTCAATCTTAAACGAGTTCGCCCGTCGCCTCGAGTTCCAACACCCCAGGCTCCAGATTCCGGGTGCTTCGGACCTTAGACAATGTCCGGTTCTGACCTTCAAGGCCAATGGACGCCCTCCTCCGTCACGGAGGAGGACGTACTAAGGTTGAGGGAGGCTAAGTTCCTGACCGGCGAGATTTTGCATAGGTTGCCTGCTCAAGGGCAGGTCATTCCCAGTCCCCAGCCCGGTGAGAGCATGGTGTTCATGTCTCACTTCCTTCGGGGGTTAGGCTTCCCAATGGACCCCTTTGTGAGGGGACTGCTATTTTATTACGGGCTGGAATTCCATGACTTAGCTCCGGAGTCTATCCTCCATATCTCCTCGTTTATTGTCGTGTGTGAAGCGTTCCTCCGTGTTACCCCTCACTTCGAATTATGGCTCAAGACCTTCAAAGTGGAGCCGAAGATGATCAAGGGTCGGCACGCGGAGTGCGGAGGCGCTGTCATAAGCAAAAATGCTGATGCTCCATGGCCCGAAGGCTCTTTCCAAGAGGAGCTAGGTTTGTGGCAACGAGAGTGGTTTTATATCACCGCTCCCCGGGGCACCAAGTGGGTGGCGCCTCCTGCCTTTCGCTCGGGTCCCCCACCACGGCTAGCGTCATGGGTCAACAGAGGGTTAGATTGGGGTCTGCCCAAAGACGTGCCTTTGCTGCAGGGCCGCATTAAGGATCTCTTGAAAGGAGACCTCGGCCTGGTCAAGGTGACTCAGGTCATGCTGATTCGTTGAATACTGCCCAGCAAACGCCGCTCCCTTCGCCTGTGGGAATTTAATCCAGAGGGACAACGAGCTCAACGGAATTTTATGGGCGCAACGCCCGCGGAGATGTATAAACTGTTCTTCGGATCACAAGAGATGTGTCCGGATTTGACCGAGGACGCAGGCCTAAGCTGCAATCGCCCGGATACTCAAGTAAGTAACCTTGTGCCCGGACCTCCTATCCGTATAATTGTCATAAACTTGCCACTAAAAGAGCCGTCCTTTTAAATAGGAGTGGATAGCGAAGGCAAAGCTGATCAGGTGTCCGGCTCCCCTTCCCGAAACCAGGCCGGATCCCGTGCTGGTCAGGATGCTGGCGACAGTGCCTTTGGAGGGAAACAAGGGGGAGGACAAGGAAACTATGGCCTCCTCGAAGGAGGCTACTCCGAAGGGAGGAACCGACAATTCCTCTCCTAAGGGGAAGAAGAGGGCCACCTCTGACGACCCGGAGACCATGGCCTCGAAGCGGGGGAAGAGATCCTCGTCAGAGGGTCCGGCGCCGGGGAGTTCCCCGGCCGAACTACGACCTCAAAGGGATAAGCCCTCCAGCGAGCCGTACATAGAGAAAAGATTTTCTTTTGAGGGATGAGAGAAATCCTTGATTTTATATCTAAGAAGATTAACCGCATTTTTACCTTGTAGCTCGGACCTCAGCCCTTCTCGGCAGAGTTCGTCTTCGGGGGATCTTCTTCCAGAGATGATGGAGAGCGGGACGCCTCCCCCTGCCGTGCCGCCTAGTGAGGCGGGCGATCCTGAGGTGTCGTCGCGGAGGGCTTCTCCGAATCCGGTAGGGGCGGAAGATAGCTATATGGCCCCCCGAGGTTCTCCGCGTCCGGCCTTCGAAAGAGGTCATGGGACAAGTCCGGCACCGTCTGGCGCTCGGTCGGAGGAGCTAAAGATTTTGCTGGGGCAAGCTTCTATTTCGGAGGAGCACCATGCACTGATGGGCACGGTGATTGAAAGGATCTCATCTGCAGAGAGCGGATTGCATGAGGCCGTCAAGAGTTTACTGACGGGTTTTGAGGTACATTAGATAATGTACGCTTTTGTCAGTTGCGCATAAATAAGATGCGCCCTGTGTAGATAGTAGCCCCTGAGACTCTGCGCGTCGTCAAGAAATGACGGCACACAGAGTATCATAGTCCCAGGTCTAAGATGTCGCCTTTGAATGCAGGCGGCGGGGTGTCCGGAATCAAGCCGGACTAAGGATTTTGCCAAACTAAAGCGGCAACTAGACGTGGCAGATGCCGACATCGCGCTGGTCAACAAGCGGCTTCATGAGGCTCAGGGTATGTAATTCCTCGGGCGACATTAGGTAAGAAGAGCATTATGCCAGTGTCTTACGATGTATGTGCTTGAAACAGATGGTGCGGCCGCCGTGGAGAGTCTTAGGGCAGAACTTGCCCGAGCTAAGGAACAAGCGAGAAGAAGCGATGCGGCTGCCGAGAAAGCCCGTGAAGAGCTGAAAGCCGAACAGGCTGCTCACTGCCGAAGCAGGGAGGAGATGGCCGTGAAGTTAAAGGGCGTTGCTGACCGTTGCGAGCTTCTTGAAGAAGAAGACCGGGCGAGGCGGGCAGACTTAGATAAGGCCATTACGGATGCCAAAGACGCTCGCTCTGCGATGAGAGTTGCGAAGGAGGAGCTGCGCCAAGCCGGACAGATTGCGGCTGGAAGGCCGTTTATGCTGCGGAGGAAGTTTTGCGATCCAAGGTTTGCTCCGTTGGACCAGATGTGGAGTGTGGAGGACACCTATCTGGATTTGGCAGCTAGTGCTGCTGATGCGACCGAACACTTTCGAGATCAAAAAGATGACGAAGTGGAAAAGCTTTTCTGGTCGCAGTTTCACAATCCAGAGCGTCCACTTGCGGTGGACGATCGTTTGGCCCAATGGGCCGAACTGAATAGGTTGTCCGGACTCGCCATGAAGTACGTCATGGGTTATCTGTGGCCGGGGAGATCGGGACCGAAGAGTTATTTCAGCTTGGTGCAGCAATTCCTTGATGCGGTGCCGCGTATTCATGCAATGAAGAGATCAGCTTGCATAGAGGGCGCAAGGATGGCTCTTGCCCGTGTCAAGACATACTGGGCAGAGATGGAGGCCACCGTTGTTGCGTCCCAAGATTCGGATAAAAGCCGAGTACCCTCCGAGCACTACTTTCAGGAAGTCCTTGAAGGCGCTCGTATAATAGAGACGCAGTGCTCGAAAGATGCTATGTTATGATAGCATATGTAATTATAAAGTAATATTTTGATAAACTATAGTGGCCTTTTTATACTTGTGCCTTCAAGTATTAAGAACACCTCCTGTGCAGCCGTTTTAAGATATATATATATACAAAATCTGAAAGATGGCAGTCGTTGGCTTCAGCCCCCACGCACATAGTGCGAGGGTGCTCGCAGAAGACGCATGTTCACACTTAACCCAACGTCTTGGTCCTACAAAGGAGGTGATAGCTCAGCGGGCCAGGCAACCGGACTATAATGCTTTAACACTTTCACTTAGCCATAGGAGCTTGACAGTGGGACTATTTAGGTATCCTCTTGGTGGCGACTGCGCTCGCCCGAGTTCGGGGCGCGTATGTGCCTGACCGGGAAGCGGCCCTTCGTTAAAGCGGAGGAATCTGATAGATTCCAATAGGTCATCGAGTGGCTGACCAGTCTCACGCTACATCATGACAGTCAGTTTTCGGCTTTCTCTACTGAGGTGCTCGCCCGGCCGAACCGGGGCACAATCGCAGTAGTTCTCCTGGTGCTACCTTAGCCGATAGAGCGGAACGTAAGGTAGCCGAACTCAGGAGCCGGGCAACCCAACATTTGACCAAAGACATGATTCGGAGCTGATGCATATAATGCCAAAACTCGCGATGCCGAGCACTCCCTAAGGTGTTCGGTCTTTATAAGTGCGGGCAAAACAACACTTTTCATCAAAAAGAAAGCCCCTAGTGTCCAGGTACGTGCAAGAATTCTGACGTGGCCACATGCCAAGACGCCAGCCTCCTCCTTGGTTATATCAGAAAAAACGAGGGGATGTGTATCAACAAGAGACAGTAAAAAAGGTTTACGCAGGGTCTTAATCTAAAAAGAATCCTTTATCACGGGTCCCTACTGCACGTCTCTGCCTGTGTCTCCGTTGTGCCGTATCCTGGACGGGCGCCGCACGACGTTCATCTGTAAAGGAGAGGAACTGAGTTGAAAACGGGTCGTGCCAAACAAAAGTTTAAAATGGACAAAATATAAAGTAAATTATATGAAATTGAGCTTTATTGTCTCTGCATGTAGCCCCTAGTACGGGGGTATATGGCCACTAAGCCTGCATTAATGATGAATTTGTACCGAACTCGTCTATCCGCGTTCGTGGTCTTTAATGACCTATGTTGAAATTTTTTGGCCGATGAGGCCATTTTATTGTGCGGCTGTCAGAGCGGCCGCACAGTCCTCCGCTTAGGGGAGGCACACTTTAGTGCTTCCCCTTCAAAGAGATGATGCCTCGTGGACCGGGCATCTTAAGTGTGAGGGATGCATAGTGCGGAATTGCATTAAAGCGAGCGAAAGCTTCGCGTCCCAGTAGTGCTTGATAGCGACTTGAGAACGGGACGATATGGAAGGTCAGCTTTTCGCTGCGGAAGTTATCGGCAGAGCCGAATATAACTTCGAGCCGGAGAAAACCCATACAGTGGGTGTCCGGACCAGGTGTTACCCCTTGAAAGGAGGTTTTGCTGCGGCGGATTCGTGCTGGGTTTATTCCCATGTGATGGATTGTATCCTGATATATCAGGTTTAGTCCACTGCCGCCGTCCATAAGGACATTTGAAAACCGGAGTCCGCCAATTATTGGATTGAGTATCAAGGTAGTCCAGCCTGCATTCTTGACATTTCTAGAATAATCTAGCTGATCGAAGATGATTGGTTTTAACAACCAGTGGCGGGACCCTTTGGGGATAGGTCGTGTGGTGCGTGCCTTTATGGGCGCCACACGTTTTGTTATGTGAAGTAAGTTCACTGTTTTTACTTCTTGTGGGAAGTTCTTTTGTTTCCTGGTGCTCTGCTTCTGGGGTTCGTCCTCATCTTCGCTTGGTGTGTTGAGCCCCTTGTGTTCGGCGTTGAGTCTGCCGGATTGTTTGAAAACCCAACAATCTATGCGGGTATGGTTAGCAGGCTTCCCAGGAGTACTATGTATCTGACATATCCTGTCCAGGATTTTATTTAAGTGGGATGGATCATCCCTGTTGTCCTGGAGGGGTGGTTTTGTCTGATTTTGTTGTGAGCCTTTGAATCCATCATTAACTGCCGTGCTCTTCGGAGTTTTTTCTTTAGTCTGGCGACGATCCTTGTTGCGTCGCGGTTTTCCGTTTCCATCCCTAGTTTCGGATGTACTTGGGTCGCTGGGGCTGCACCTTGCCAACCAGCTGTCCTCTCCTGCGCAAAAGCGGGTCACGAGGCTTGTTAGAGCGGCCATTGTTCTTGGCTTTTCCTGGCTGAGGTGACTGGCGAGCCATTCGTCTCGGACATTATGCCTGAAAGCTGCTAAGGCTTCGGCGTCCGGACAGTCGACTATGTGATTCTTTTTAGTGAGGAATCTTTTCCAGAACTGCCGAGCTGATTCTTCGGGCTGTTGGGTTATGTGACTAAGATCGTCTGCATCTGGAGGGCGGACATAGGTCCCTTGAAAATTTGCTCGGAAAGCATCCTCGAGCTCTTCCAACTTCCAATTGTGTTTTCGGGAAGGCTCTTAAGCCAATGCCGGGCTGGCCCTTTGAGCTTGAGGGGTAAATATTTAATGGCGTGGAGATCATCTCCTCTGGCCATATGTATGTGGAGGATATAGTCCTCGATCCAGACTCTGGGGTCTGTTGTTCATATGCCTCTATGTTGACGGGTTTGAATCCCTCTGGAAATTCATAGTCCAGAACCTCATCGGTGAAACATAGGGGATGTGCGGCGCCCCTGTATTTGGGTGTGCCGGATTCTGATGATGGCTGTTTTGCATTGCTGACGAGAGCTTGCTTTCTTGGCCCATAAATGGACCTAGCTGGGCATTGCTGACGAGAGCCTTTGAATCCTTAGGTGGGTCGCGTGCCGTTTTGAGTGAGGCGCCACTTGCCGTTTTGTGGGGTCGTCTATCCGACCGTGTGGCTTTCTTATTTTTTGAATGCGAGGGCTCTAGGGCCTCTTCGTCGAATTCAGGCAGTAGCTTTCTTTTCGGATAGCTTTTAGTGCGGCGACCGTCGCCGTACTTATCGGCGGTATTGATTACTTTGCTCCATCTAATCCGGAGTGCATCTTCCGCTGTTTTTAGCTTCCGCTTCTGCTTTTTCAGGCAGCGGAAAGTTGCAACGAGCCTCTTGTGGAGACTCTTCTGCTCTATGGGTTTATCCGGCGTAAGGTCGTCCGGAATGCCGTTTTCGCCGGTGGAGGGATGTTCGGTTTCTCTATCCGTGTTACCCTGTTCGGACGGCTGCTCTGAGGCCTGCTCGTCGTCTACCGGCTCGTCCTGCTCTATGGCTGGGTTTTTATCGAGGCGGGGCTTGGGTCGGCGTTTACGTCGACGCTTTGATTGCTTTCCGGGGGGTCGATCTCCCGTTCCATCCCCTTTTTCCTCGTTGTCGCTTCCTTTAGGGGTATCCACCATGTACACATCGTGAGATGAGGTGGCTGTCCAATGCCCTATGGGCGTTGGTTCATCGGTATCTCCTGCATCGTCATCCATGCTGACGATGTCTGCGGAGTCGAAGTTGAGCACGTCGTTTAAATTGTCGACAGTGGCTACAAAGTGGGTGGTGGGTGGGCTTTGAATTTCTTCATCGTCCGTATCGCATCCTCACTGACCGTAATCCGGCCAGGGCTCTCCTGATAAAGAGAGAGACTTGAGAGAGTTCAGGATGTCGCCGAAAGGCGAGTGCTGAAAGACGTCTACGGCGGTGAACTCCATTATCGGCGCCCAATCAGATTCGATTGGCAGGGGCGCGGGGGTTTCGGAGTCCGGGGAGGAGTCCGGACCCTCGGAGTCATGGGTCATGCGGAGTGCGGAGTGCGGGGCTGGCGTTCGGCTCGATCGCCTCTGAGATCGCCGCCCCCGAGGTGACGCCCAACCGCTCATCCTCGATTGGTGCAATAGGCTCCGAGTTAAGGGTCGGAACCGGTGCGTGTGCGGCCTCCAGGACACTGTTCGGAGGCAGAGCTAGATCATGCCCCTCGAGGTAGTGCGGCGCGCTTGGCTGTGGCTCGAACCCGTCAAAGATCAAGTCTCCGCGGATATTAGCCGTGTAGTTTAAGCTTCCAAACCTGACTTGATGGCCAGGGGCGTAGCTTTCGATCTGCTCTAGGTGACCAAGCGAATTTGCCCGCAGAGCGAAGCCGCCGAAGACGAAGATCTATCCGGGGAGAAAAGTCTCACCCTGGACCTCATCGTTGTTGATGATCAAAGGAACCATCGGACCCAAACGGCGACGGCACAGAGGTACTCTCAATGAAAGCACCAATGTCGGTGTCAAAACCGGCGGATCTCGGGTAGGGGGTCCCGAACTGTGCGTCAAGGCCGGATGGTAACAGGAGACAAGGGACACGATGTTTTTACCCAGGTTCGGGCCCTCTCGATGGAGGTAATACCCTACTCCTGCTTGATTAATATTGATGATATGGGTAGTACAAGAGTAGATCTACCACGAGATCAAGGAGGCTAAACCCTAGAAGCTAGCCTATGGTATGATTGTTGTGTATGGAGATGATTGTCCTACGGACTACAACCCTCCGGTTTATATAGACACCGGATAGGGTTAGGGTTACACGGAGTTGGTTACAATGGTAGGAGATCTTGAATATCCGCACCACCAAGCTTGCCTTCCACGCCAAGGAAAGTCCCATCCGAACACGGGACGAAGTCTTCAATCTTGTATCTTCATAGTCCAGGAGTCCGGCGAAGGTATAGTCCGGCTACCTGAACACCCCCTAATCCAGGACTCCCTCAGTATTACTCATGAGTTATCTGATCCTTATACTCCTCAACAGAATGGCGTCGTGGAGCGCAAGAACAGGACTCTTGCTGAGATAGCTCGCACTATGCTTGATGAATACAAAACGCCTCGTCGTTTTTGGATTGATGCAATTGATACTGCGTGCCACATCATCAATAGAGTATATCTTCACAAATTCTTCAAGAAGACTGCTTATGAACTCCTCACTGACAAGAAACCCAATGTGAGTTATTTCAAAGTCTTCGGTGCTAAATGCTGGATTAGAGATCCTCATCACAACTCTAAATTTGCACCGAAAGCACATGAAGGTTTTATGCTTGGTTACGGAAAGGACTCGCACACGTACAGAGTCTTCAACAACGTTCTTCACAAGGTTGTTGAAACTGTAGATGTGCGGTTCGATGAAACTAATGGCTCGCAAAGAGAGCACCTACCTTCTATGATAGATGAACCAGCACCTGAGGATTCTATCAAGTTCAAGGCTACTGAGGATGTCATTCCTATTGAAGAATCTGCTGAAGAATTCATTCCAGAACGTGAAGAACGTCGAGCTGATGCACCTGAGGAAAATGCTGAAGAAAATGGTGCTGAAGAAAATGCGGAGCAAATTCCTCAACGACAACCAGCTCATCCTCGCGTTGCAAAAGAAGTGCAAGTGGAGAAGATCATCGATGACATTAGAGCACCAGGTTCTCTCACACGCTCAAAAGCTTCACACTTATATAACTTTTGTGGGAACTATGCTTTTGTCTCTATCACAGAGCCCACTAAGGTAGATGAAGCATTTCTGGAGCCTGAGTGGATTCAGGCCATGCAAGAAGAATTACATCAATTCGAGCTCAACAACGTCTGGGAACTGGTCAAACGTCCAGATCCTCGCAAGCATAATATCATTGGCACAAAATGGATCTACCACAACAAGCAAGATGAAAATGGCCTTGTGGTGAGGAATAAGGCACGACTTGTAGCTCAAGGCAACACACAGGTTGAAGGAATTGATTTCGATGAAACTTTTGCACCTGTTGCTAGACTTGAGGCTATTCGCATATTACTTGCTTATGCTAACCATCATAATATCATCTTATATCAAATGGATGTGAAAAGTGCATTCCTCAATGGTAAGCTTGAGGAAGAAGTATATGTTGCTCAACCCCCAGGTTTTGAAGATCCAAAGAATCCCGACAAAGTCTTCAGACTCAATAAGGCCCTCTATGGCCTCAAGCAGGCCCCTCGGGCGTGGTATGATACTTTGAAGGAATTCCTCATGAAGAATGGCTTCACACCGGTTCACTCGACCCTACTCTCTTTACTAAATCTTAAGATGGTGAACTATTTGTGTGCCAAATATATGTTGATGATATTATCTTCGGCTGTACTGACCAACGTTATAGTAATGAATTTGCTTATATGATGAGTGAAGAATATCAAATGTCTATGCTGGGAGAGTTGAAATTCTTCTTAGGTCTTCAAATTCGTCAACAGCGCAATGGCATATTCATATCTCAGGAGAAATACCTCAAGGATGTACTGAGGAAATTCGGCATGCAAGATTGCAAAGGCATCAAAATTCCTATGCCCACAAATGGCCATCTATGCACTGATGAAAATGGTATTGACTTTGACCACGAGGTATACTCCATGATTGGTTCTTTATTGTACTTATGTGCATCTAGGCTAGATATAATGCTTAGTGTTTGCATGTGTGCCCGATTTCAAGCTGCACCGAGGGAATCACACCATAAGGCTGTGAAGCATATTCTTCGATATCTAGCTCACACACCAACACTAGGATTATGGTATCCCAAGGGCTCGGATTTTGATCTCATTGGATATTCTGACTCTGACTATGCTGGTGATCGTGTGGACTGCAAGTCAACATCTGGTACATGTCATTTCCTCGGACGATCTTTGGTCTGTTGGTCCTCGAAGAAACAGAACTGCGTATCACTGTCTACTGCTGAAGCTGAGTACATTGCTGCTGGTTCTTGCTGTGCTCAACTGCTATGGATGAAGCAAACTCTCAAGTACTATGGCGCCAACGTGAAGAATGTGCCTCTCCTCTGTGACAATGAGAGTGCCATCAAGATTGCTCACAACCTAGTTCAGCAATTGAAGACAAAGCACATTCAAATTCGTCATCATTTTCTTCGTGATCATGTGTTGAAGGGCGACATTTCTATTGAGCATGTGAAGACTGAAGAACAACTAGCCAATATCTTCACAAAGCCCTTGGATGAGAAGAGATTTAGCAAGTTGCGGTGTGAGCTAAATATCTTAGAGTCTTCGAATGTACTTTGAAAAGGACACTCATCCTAACACTTATGCAAAATTGATGACTTAGATGTGCAACAGATGAAGAAACGTTTTTCTTCAATCAATGAAGAATAACACTCTAAGTGTGAAGAAATTAATGAAGCATTTGATTCTCAGAACCCTACGACAATTGTACGCGGTGTCTGAAATCATCATTCTTATACGGTGGGTCACGCCACCACAAAAAGTTGAAAACCTTCAATTTCAGTTTTTCCTCAGTTTTTGAAATTCCTCAGTTGTTCAAAATTTTCAAATTTTCAAAATCTTCACTGTTTCCGTCGTCTTTCTTCATTGGCTATATATATATATATATATATATATATGAGTTTATGTCCTCTACAACATTCACTTATGGCTATTTCTTCAAGTTGGTTTTTCTGCTAAGTGAATGTGATCGGACCCTTCCCCCTCTATGCTATACTCAATCCAATCTATTCACAAATTCTTCATGTGCATTCTATTTGAAACTTGTTCGAAATCTTCACTGTGTCCTTGTCAGCTGAAGAAATTGCGAACGAAACTTTAAAACTAATCTTATCCAAATTTTCGGTTTTGCCGCTCAAACCGTTCCGCATCCCACGATGCATTTTTCTATTCACCCACGATCTAACACGATCTCCACCTCTCAGTACGTGGGTGACACATGTCATTCAAATGTGAAGGGTCAGGGGCACGTTCGTCCCAAATCTTCGGGCGAACAGTTTTTCACCGTGGCTATAAATACCCCCGTCCCCTTCCTCACTTCCTTTACTCCGCTCGAACTCTCTCTCCCGCTCGAGCTTCCCAAACCCTAGCGCCGTCGCTACTCCATCATCGCCGGTGAGGAAGAGCTTCACTGCCTCGACCTCGTCGTCATCGTACTCGCGCCGGCCACGGAAATCTTCACTCCATCGCCGCCGTAGCCGTCTTCCTCCGCCGAGTTAGGGCGTGGAAGATCTACACCGACGAACTTCACTTCTCCACCTCACTGTTCGTCGTGTTCTTCATTCAGGGTAATTAAAAGTTACTTTTACTGCCCTCCTTGTTTCGAAAGTTTTCTACAAAATCTTCAAAGGTGTTTTTCTTCAAATCCTCACACACTAAAACACCTCACAAGCCATCTGTTCTTGATTCGTTTCTCTAAGCATCATTTTTCTTCAAGATTCCTCAATTGTGTGGATCTTTGATCTATACAACTCTGTTACCTAAGACAAAGAACGCTTACTGAAATTCTTGAAGACTCATCTGGTCAAATTCCTCAAACTTGTTTTATTTAAAACCTTCTAAGAACGCATATGACCTCTCCAAATTCCTCGCAACTATACTCTGTTCACAGGTACTCATGTCTGCTGCTGAATCACTAGGTTCTCATCAACTTAACTCATTTGCATCGTTCCTCGAAGAAAAATTGCATACTTCTTCAGAAAATTCGATTGTTCAAATTCCTCAACTGAAGAATATGGCAGAGGGAAAGAAGCCGCAGAAAGGAGGAAAGAGGCATGAGGTCATGACTGCTTTTGAAATCCTTGAGGACATTTACAAAGAATACTGCACACCTGATGAGGCCAAGTTTGGCAAAGAAAACAAAAATCAGCGCAAGGTGCGCATACAGAGGATTGAAAGGAGATGGGCATGAGAATGGAGGGAATACAGATATGTAACTCCAAAGTATATGAAGAAATTCACACTCAATCCTCCATGCCCAAGAGCCCCATTGGCACCTGGCCAAGTGGTAGATCCCACTAGCATCAAACGCGGTGAGGACTTTCCTGAAGAATGGGCCAAGCGCCAAGCCAAGTTGGCCAAGCAAGCAAAAGAAGCTGTGAGGAAATTCAACGAAGACTCTGCTGCTGCTACTGCCACTGAGGCCTCTGTCAAGCCAAAGAGATCTATGGCAAAGAAGCCTGCGCGCAAGCCAAGTGCTTCACCAACAGTGCCCTCACGGCCAAGTTCCTCAGGTGTGCCCTCATGGCCAGAATCTTCAAAGTCCTCAAGACCAATTCCTCATGCTGCTCCTGCTCCTCCAAAATCCTCAGCTCCTCCTCCAAAGTCCTCAGCTGCTCCGGCAAAGTCCTCAGCACCTGTGCATCTGGCCACGTGCCAAAGGACTGTAGGCATCTCCATTGCCTCTGGTGTCTCAGCAAGTTCCTCAACTGCACCAAATTCTTCATCAGGCCCCACTCTGCTGAAGACCAAGGCAACTGCTGGACGAGGTCCTCGCCCAAGTCCTAAGAAGAAGCAAGTCACCTTCCAAATGCCGACTGAAGAAGATGAAGCTGATGATGATGAACTTGCAGAAATCATCAGAGACAGGCAAGTTAGGGCCGCTAGAGCCAAAGGCACATCTGTGCCACTGCTTTTGGATCCAAGGGCGATCCTAGATTACATTGATGTTGGAAATATGCCCTAGAGGCAATAATAAATAAGTTATTATTATATTTCCTTGTTCATGATAATCGTTTATTATCCATGCTATAATTGTATTGATAGGAAACTCAGATACATGTGTGGATACATAGACAACACCATGTCCCTAGTAAGCCTCTAGTTGACTAGCTCGTTGATCAATAGATGGTCACGGTTTCCTGACCATGGACATTGGATGTCGTTGATAATGAGATCACATCATTAGGAGAATGATGTGATGGACAAGACCCAATCCTAAGCATAGCACTAGATCGTGTAGTTCGTATGCTAAAGCTTTTCTAATGTCAAGTATCATTTCCTTAGACCATGAGATTGTGCAACTCCCGGATACTGTAGGAATACTTTGGGTGTGCCAAACGTCACAACGTAACTGGGTGGCTATAAAGGTACACTACAAGTATCTCCGAAAGTGTCTGTTGGGTTGGCACGAATCGAGACTGGGATTTGTCACTCCGTGTGACGGAGAGGTATCTCTGGGCCCACTCGGTAGGACATCATCATAATGTGCACAATGTGATCAAGGAGTTGATCACGGGATGATGTGTTACGGAACGAGTAAAGAGACTTGCCGGTAACGAGATTGAACAAGGTATCGGGATACCGACGATCGAATCTCGGGCAAGTATCGTACCGATAGACAAAGGGAATTGTATACGGGATTGATCGAATCCTCGACATCATGGTTCATCCGATGAGATCATCGTGGAACATGTGGGAACCAACATGGGTATCCAGATCCCGCTGTTGGTTATTGACCGGAGAACGTCTCGGTCATGTCTGCATGCTTCCCGAACCCGTAGGGTCTACACACTTAAGGTTCAGTGACGCTAGGGTTATAGAGATATTAGTATGCGGTAACACGAATGTTGTTCGGAGTCCCAGATGAGATCCCGGACGTCACGAGGAGTTCCGGAATGGTCCGGAGGTAAAGAATTATATATAGGAAGTGCTATTTCGGCCATCGGGATAAGTTTCGGGGTCACAGGTATTGTACCGGGACCACCGGAAGGGTCACGGGGGTCCACCGGGTGGGGCCACCTGCCCCGGGGGGCCACATGGGCTGTAGGGGTGTGCGCCTTGGCCTATATGGGCCAAGGGCACTAGCCCCAAGAGGCCCATGCGCCAAGAGATAAGGAAAGGAAGAGTCCTAAAGGGGGAAGGCACCTCCTAGGTGCCTTGGGGAGGAGGGACTCCTCCCTAGCCGCACCCTTCCTTGGAGGAAGGGCCAAGGCTGCACCCCCCCTCTCCCTTGGCCCTATATATAGTGGGGGAAAGGGAGGGCAGCCCCATCTAAGCCCTGGCGCCTCCCTCTCCCTCCCGTGACACATCTCCCTCCTCCCGCAGCGCTTGGCGAAGCCCTGTTGGAGTCCCGCTACTTCCACCACCACGCCGTCGTGCTGCTGGATCTCCATCAACCTCTCCTCCCCCCTTGATGGATCAAGAAGGAGGAGACGTCGCTGCTCCGTACGTGTGTTGAACGCGGAGGTGCCGTCCGTTCGGCGCTAGGATCATCGATGATTTGGATCACGACGAGTACGACTCCATCAACCCCGTTCTCTTGAATGCTTCCGCGCGCGATCTACAAGGGTATGTAGATCCACTCCTCCCTCGTTGCTAGTTGACTCCATAGATTGATCTTGGTGACACCTAGGAAAATTTTGAATTATTGCTACGTTACCCAACAGAAAGCACCATTTTAGTCAGGCATTCTGCTGCAATGTTAAATAGAAAGGGGGGATGAGGGTCACCCTGCCGCACCCCCTTAGCACTTTGTATATAAGGGTCAATCTCATCGTTAATCTTGACACTTACCGTGCCATTCTTTAGGATTTGAGATACCCACCCACACCACTTAGATTTAAACCCACGTTTCTCATGGCAGTCAAGAAAAAATTCCCAATTAACTTTGTCGCAGGCTTTTTCAAAATCAAGTTTAAGGATCACCCCCACTTGCTTTTTGATATGGGTATAATGCAACACTTCTTGCAAGGAGAGAATACCATCAACAATATGTCTCCCCTTAATAAAAGCATTTTGCTGGACACTAAACAGCTTATGGGCATATTTGCTCACTCTAATATCCATAGCTTTGGTCATAAGTTTATAGGGACAACAAAGCAAGCAAATGGGTCTATATTGCTGGATTTTTGTAGCATCTGCAGATTTGGGCAAAAGTGTTATAATGCCATAGTTTAGACGTTGTACGTCCAACTTGCCTTCATAGAACCACTCAAATAGACAGAAAAGGTCATGGGCAACCACCTCCCAGCAATGTTGATAGAACTCAACAGGGATGTCATCCGGACCAGGAGCAGGGTCGGATTTAATATCAAAAAGAGATTTTTTAATCTCCTCGAGAGAAAAAGGTCGAGTTAAGTCTTCATTATCAGCATGAGTAATTCTCTCCTCCTGAGACCACAAGTCTGCATCAATATGGCAAAGGTTACCCAGAGCCGGCCCAAAAAGGTTTCTATAATATTCTGTGGCATGAGATAGCAAGTTTTTGGTCCCTTCCATAGTCACAGATCCGTACTCAAGGGATTGCATGGAGTTTTTCCTGCGACGCCCATTAGCTACTTTATGAAAGAAGTCAGTGTTATTATCTCCTTTCAACAACCACCTCTCGTTAGAGAACTGGTGCCAATGAAGCTCTTCTTCTGTATACATATTATTGAGCTCTACTAGGATATCGAGCTTCCTAGTATAAGCCTCCCCGCAAAGCCCAGTGGACTCCTCAATCGTCTCCAACTCCTGTAACTCAAGTTTGATAAGTCTCTTCTTAATCTTATTATGCCCAAACACATTGGACCCCCAACCTTTGAAGAATTTCTTACACCTCTTCAGTTTAATGTTTAGGATATCAATGGGGTTAATAGTATATACTGGCCTTGACCAAATATCAGCCACTAAGGGAAGAAACTCTGGATTATTAAGCCAAGCATTATCAAATTTAAAGCACCTATTCCCTGGTGCTCTAGATGAGGCGACCCCACCATCCAATAGTAGAGGATTGTGGTCTGATAATTCTTTAACCAGCTTGCTCACCAAAACGAGGGGAAATAAGTCTTCCCACTCAAGAGACATCAGCACTCTATCCAATTTTTCAAGGGTTGGGTTTTCCTGCTTATTGGACCACGTATAGCATCCCCCAGTCATATGAATCTCTCTTAAACCAAGCAGGTGGATAACAGAGTTAAAGACCACTGAAAAATGAGATAGGGGTGTTTTTTTGTTTCTCTCACCATTGTGGCGAATAATATTGAAGTCCCCCCCCCCCACCACCAAATATGGCCTCTTGATACTATGACACACGGAAGATAATTCTGCGATGAATTCAGGCTTATGCTCATCGTGAGCAGCACCATATACGATAAGGAGAGACCAACTACAATTCTTGTTTTTATCAAACAAGTCCATTTGCAGGATATATTTTCCCTGTTTAGAGCCGAGAACATCAAATTTATCTTTATTGAGGCCACAAAGAATACCTTCCGACTTCCCCCTCGAGGGAACCCATTCCAATGGAATTTCTGATATGGGTCTATCTTCCTAAAAAAGGAATGTTTATAAGATCCCTTCATAGTTTCTTGTAGACCAATAAAATCTACCTCATTGGCACAAATCATATCCGTGAGGCAAGTAGACATGCCTTTCTTACCTGCCCCCCTACAATTCCAAAAGATGCCTTTCATTTATATCGTTCAGGCTTATTTTTCACTCAGGGGGGTCTGCCAGGGTCCATAGCAGCCGTGCCCTCTCCCATTTTCTTTTGACTTCTTGTCATAGGTCTAGCAGATCTTTTTGGGGATATAATTACCCCTGATCGTCTGCGCTTTTCTTTCTTTTTCCTTTGTTTTGATTGAACAAGGATAAATGGTTCCTCCTCATTTTTATTATCATCATCCCAGGTTAGAGATAGAGGGATATCATTACCCAAACCGTCATTAATAGTGATACTAGTATTTTTTTGCATCATTGTTTTTATCATTTAACAGATTTCTAGAATGTTCTAGCTCTCGAAGAACATCTATAGTAGAGAAATCATCGTCAGGAATTTTAACCCCCATAAGAGCAGCACGTAGAATAATGGCATTATCAGATAGAGCAGAAAATTGGTTTTTAGAGTTTGGTATTTTCATACCTTCAGAGTCTCGTTTCTTCCTGTTGATAGCCACTTCCTCCACTCGTCCCAATTTATGCATTTGCCTGCGTGGAGCTTTTCCCTCATGGACCATAGTGTCATGAATAGGAGACCCCGATGGAGATTCAACAGTATAGGTGTTGCATTTCTCTCCCTCTTCTGTGGAACCCTCTTCAAGGGGTACAATATGAGGCAGGGAGGGCCAAACCACATAGTCTGACAAGGAAGGAAACATATTCCCGTGAGTGTTTTCATCAAGACAGAGGTATAATGGTGAGGGAGGGATAGGAGTAATAATCCCCCATGCACCTTTCTGACTGTTATTCTCAGAAGTGGGAGACCCACCCGTTCTCTCCACCTCCAGCACCTCGAAATTTTCCCCATAGAATGTATTGCCAGTCTGAGAACCATAGTTTAATTTTTCCCCATCTTCATGCTCTCTAGTCATGGTCTCAATCAGCAATTCAGTGTGATTTCCCTCATCACTGTCCTCCTCTTCTTCACTCTCAGCAACAACAGCAAGTCGTTGTGTCCCTTTTTCATAATTTTGAGATGAATAATTACCAACCATAGATGCACTGGTTTCTCCTTGCCCAACAGAAGAAGAAGGATATAGGTCTATCCTTGCTTTCTTGGGAAAAGAAGGGGATGCACTACTGTCTACAGCAATGGAAGATTGGCTCTTATCGGCCCCCACTGTCACAATTTTTTCAACTTCATAAAAGAAGTCATAATATTGCTCATCCAACATCCCTTCATCTGAGGGAGGTATTTTCTTCACCTCCATGCACCCAAGCAAGATCCTAGCATATTCAGGTTTATGGATTGTGGCCTCATCCACTTCCAATGTTATCCCCACCAGCCCTCCAACATAGGCAATATGTTCAGCACATCTTTTTTCAATGGGAATGTTACGAATCTTCACCCAAGCCTTTTCCATAACCCCTTTGGCCCCTACCGAAGCAGACCAAGGAGTTATGCATACCACAACAACCCCCTCCTTCAGAGGCATACGCTTCCCATAGCAGCAAGCTCTCTCCACTTCGCTAGCATTGGGAAAGCGCATGACAAACTGAGTAGGGCTAATGGAGCGAGCCGTGCAACGCCATTTTTTCTTTCCAGGTTTCCGGGCAAAGATGGCATTAAATTCTTGTTCTATCTCTTTTACAGAAGCACATCCTTCCACAACAGTAATCACCACATTGTTCGTTTTCTCAGTATTTTTTTTAGATGCACACAGGTCAGGGATATAGAAAAAGCCCTGTCCCGGAGATTGAAACCCGCACATAGATGGAACACACTCCCAGGGCCTCAAAGTTTGACATAATTGAGCCATATGACCTAATTTGTTGCATTTTTCGCACCGAATGGTAGGACAGCGAGGAGCGAAGTGACCTGGGAAGTTGCAGTTGATGCAGAGCTCGCTGGTGGTCGACGTTGGTGCAGATGGCGGGGGTGGCGGCGCCGCTTTGGTGGTCACCATCGTCTCCTTGGCCGCCCCGCTCATCGCGCGCGCAGCCGCCTCCCATCTGTCCCCGACTTCACCTCCTCCAGATCTCAGCCCCCCGGACGCCGCCAATGGTGGATCTGGCCGCTGCCAAACCATATTGCGAGTTTGATTTGGCAGCGGTGCCTTGTGCCCTCCGTTGAAGCCACCTCGCGCCGTGTTGTCGCGCCATCCTCCGGATCTCCCCCCACCTCGATCTCCCATCGCCGCGCTCGACGTACCACCTGCCCGCTCCGCCACAACAACTTGAGCGAAGGAGCGACCGTCGCCGTCGACCTTGCCGCGCCACCAGCCGAAGGAATAGCGTGGGGAATGGATAGGAGGACAAACCCTAGCTCTCTCCCACAAGTGCCCGAAAAGAGGGGTGAGGTGTACGTCTCGTGCGCTCGCCGCGGTAGGTGGGGGAGGAGATGTGGTTCCCCTCTCCTCGCATGCTCTAGAAAACTCAACGCCCTGGGCGCGGCTGGGACCCTCCTGGCAGTCGGTGTTCACGTGCCGCCCTTCCCCCATTGGCGGGCGGTGGGTGGGGCTCGAATCTGCCCCGTCACGGTTTAGCTCGCTCGCCCGGTGAACCGCACTTCTCCCGTGAACCGTGCCTCGCACCGGACCGTGCGCCGCTGCTGCTGACGACGACCACGTCGCTGGTAGCCGCTCCCGAATCTTCGCGAAGTGGCACGGCAGCGAGATGACGTCACCAATGTCGATGTGCTCCCCCGCGCGCAGGAATCGTGCGTCGACCGTGATCCCGCGCCCATCGATCAGGACGATCCGGAGAGCATCTCGCCGTAGCACCAGCACGCCGTCGTGGAACGAGAGAGAACACGTCTGTAGATCGGCGGCGAAGGAGACGTGCCATCGCACGTCGGGCGTGTCGCGTGCCATCTCCCTCAGCAGAATTGTGTGTGACTATGTCTGTTCCCACTAGTCATGCACTGGAATCTCCCCTGTAATCGGCATGAATGTTGATGAAGGGGCTATAAAGGTCACCATTAACGGAGCTTCTTACCTCATAGGAGAAGGCCTCTTTATTTGTTGGTTTTGAGGAATCTCTGCACTGAGTTGCTACTAATTTAAGTTGCGTAGAGGCCCAAAAGAACAGATCTGGGTATGCTTGTGTGAGTATCAACAGCAAGTGTGTAGCAGTAAACACTGTATACAGTTATGTTGGATACGGCTGCAAATGCTGAGATGGCTTCGAAGGAAACCCATATATACGCAATATCACATTCTCTCTCTAAAACTTTGTACCTGTTGGGCATATTCTGACTTTCCACAAAGACATTAATTTAGCATGACAGGCCTGTAGGCATATCCCTGAACTTGAAAATTAATCTAGAAGATATGTAGACCTGAAAAACATGGCTGCTTCGAAATTAATGTTGATAATAGTTTTCTCTCTACAGCACGAACAACAAGCCAAACAATGCGATGCAATTTTTTCTGGACAGAAATCAGCCGGCTTTCAAAGACTTGTCAGTGCCCCCTTTGATGGGCTAGACAAACCTGCACAAGAAGGCGGGCATTGACTGACTTGTTAGGTCGCTGCTGTGCGACCGGCAACACGGACCACAAGAAAGTAGTCGAGTGCGGCCAAATCAACCACATCAACGTCCTCTGGAGTCTATGTGCTTACTTTTCTTGTTCTCTGACATTTTTTCTTACTTGTGTCAAGTCTCACCACAAATTTGCAGCATCAGCCTAGTCATGAAATTGGTACATACAAGAGAAGGCCTCCCAGCTGAGACGTTCACTGCACAACACTGTTAAATCCCCAAATACGTACATGCACTGCTGCCTGAACTGAATTTCTCAAGTGCAATTGGGAGCTGTGAAAAGGTGTGTGTATCATGGGCATCTTGCTGATGATATATTTATCACTTTCTCTGTTGGTACTCGGGTCACTAGGAAAGTTAACCAGCCACAACCCTGAAGGGAATAGGGAAAATTCATCAGTTGCCATGCTCGATGGTTGCTCGAAGAGCTGTGGCGATCTGAGTTTCAACTACCCTTTTGGCATTGGATCAAGGTGCTCTCGGGATCCAGACTTCAACCTCATTTGCAACGACACCTCTCAGCCCCCAAGACTGTTCCTGCACGACGGCATCACCCAGGTGATCGGCTTTAATAATCCATTCTCGTATTTAAACGTCATCCAGGCCTCCTTCTCGCATACCATTCCCATGAAGTCTGGCGTCAGTGTTTACAACTTGTCTTTGGAACCGCCTGGGCGGTCCTTCTCTCTTGTGTCAACTGTTCTAAACATTACCGGCTGTGATCTGGAGATATACTCTGTCAGAGACGATGCCACCACGTTGATATGCAGCACTGTGTGTTTGGATCATGGAATCCCAGAGATGGGGGCTATGCACAACTGTAAAAATACCTCCGGATGCTGCCGTGTTGATGTGGACAGTAACGGGAGTTTTCAGCTCAAATTAGTTTACAACCACAGCAAAAGCAACATTGATGCACGCTCTAACCAGAGCTCTCATCTGTGGGATAGAATCAACATCACTAGTGATGGGCCGAGTGGCTTTCTGCTATTGTGGCAGATGGTTGACCAATCCAGCTGTGTTGCAGCCAAGCAAAACAGGAGAGACTATGCCTGCATCGGTGAGCATGCCGCGTGCATTGACGGAAGCCATGGCTACAGCTGCATGTGCAGGACTGACTATACAGGCAACCCCTACATTCCAGATGGTTGCTCCAAGCCCAACGACAGAGGTATCTGCCCATTTCATAATCTAGCGACCAAATATATACAACTATTAAGTATTTATTATGTGCATTGGTACATGCTAACTTATTTGGCTGATCAAACTAGGGTATAATCCAATTTCGAATAAGGCTAATTGCACCCGTTGGTGTGGTAACACTAGTGTGCCATTCCCATTCGGCTTAAAAGAGGGTTGCTCTGCAAGCGAACAGTTCCACCTCAAGTGCACAAATATGACGTCATCACCTACTCTCATGTTGGGGAATGCCCAGGTCTTCGATATATATATTGAAGAAGGGACCATTAGCGTCACCAATTCCAACCAACAAGGGAGATCTGTCATTTCTGGAAATTTTCTGTTTCCTATTCCTTCTGGGCCAATCTCCTCTGTGCAATGGGTTATTTCTAATCTAAATTGTGCAGACGCCCAACGGAATAGATGTGAATATGCTTGTCTAAGTATCAACAGTGAGTGTGTAGACGTAAGTGTTGGTAAAGTCTATGCTGGTTACCGCTGCAAATGCAATGTTGGCTTCGAAGGAAATCCATATATCCTAGATGGTTGCGCAGGTATCTGCCGCCCCACTCCCTTCTCTCTCTCTCTCTCTCTCTCTCTCTCTCTCTCAACTACTTTTCATGATAGATCAAATGATATAAATTTCATATTTTAGATACTGGTATATTTTTTTCTAAAAACATGATCAAACATGCACTCGTTTGACTTTTGAAAAAATAAATACACCTTATATAAAGGAACGGAGGGGTATAAAATAGCACGGATTATTTTAAAAAGTTGCTTGTTGCTATTGGACAATTTTTTTTGGCTACTTCTAGTTTGTTTTATCATTCATGCATGTAAGCTTCATTTTATTAACTAACATATTGTTTCATGTTAATTAGATTTTGTTGACACATCTTATTAATATTTTTTTTCATTTTAGATTTCGATGAATGCGGCAGTGAACGGGGTGGTTGTAAAGAGATATGCTATAACGTTGTAGGAAGTTTCTATTGTAGTGAATGTCCTCACCATACTGAGTACGATCCATTGAAGATGCAGTGTATAAAGACAAAACAACAACCTTTGCTCTTAGGTAAGACTGAATCATTGTCATATTTATGTTAGAAAGGATAGAACAAAAACATAAAAGAGCTTAATTCCTACAGGTATAACTATTGGGCTGTCCTGTGGCTTCGGCATTCTACTTCTGAGCTTCAGTGCAGTACTTATCACTCGTAGGTGGAGAAGAAATGTTCAAAAGAATCTACGGAAGAACTATTTCCGGAAGAACCAAGGTCTTCTCCTAGAAACACTAATATCATCGGATGAAAGTGCAAATGAGAATACAAAGATTTTCTCGTTAGAAGCGCTGGAGAAGGCAACAAATAAATTTGATTCTACACGTATCATCGGCCATGGGGGTCATGGCATGGTTTACAAAGGCATATTGTCTGATCAGCGTGTTGTTGCAATAAAAAAGTCTAAGATAATTGAGCAGTGTGAGATCAGTCAATTCATTAATGAGGTCGCAGTCCTCTCACAGATAAATCACAGAAATATTGTGAAGCTCTTTGGATGTTGCCTTGAAACCGAGGTTCCACTACTGGTGTATGATTATGTATCCAACGGCTCACTGTCTGGAGTTCTTCATGCAGATGCAAGTGATGGTTTTTCTTTATCCTGGGGCGATTGCTTAAGGATTGCAATCGAAACAGCAGGAGCTCTATCTTATCTCCACTCTTCAGCTTCGATATCAATCTTCCATCGTGATGTGAAGTCCTCAAATATACTCTTAGATGTGAACTACACAGCCAAAGTTTCAGATTTTGGCGCGTCCAGATTGGTTCCGATTGATCAGACACACATTGTCACGAATGTGCAAGGTACATTTGGGTACTTAGATCCAGAGTATTTCCATACTAGGCAGCTGAACGGGAAGAGCGACGTCTACAGTTTTGGTGTGGTACTAGTGGAGTTGTTTCTCAGAAAGAAGCCTGTTTTTACAAGTGAATCAGGCACCATCAAGGGCTTGTCAAGCTATTTTCTCCAGGAGTTCAGTGAGGGGAGAATCATGGGTATTGTTAGTTCCCAGGTCCTAGAGGAGGCAACTGAGGAAGAGATCAACGGTGTCGCCTCTCTTGCAGAGCGGTGCTTAAGTCTGCGTGGTGAAGAAAGACCCACCATGAAACAAGTGGAGGCGGAACTGCAGACTCTACGGACAAAACGGATGAACTCATCTCAGCCTGATCCGAGAAATGGAGAACAGATGCAAGCAAGGCCGTTGACTCGAAGGAGTAGATCTTCTCGGCAATTGTCCACACAGCCAAGAGGTAGCCAACGACGCTATAGCTTGGAAGCAGAGTTCTTGTCATCTGCTAGCCTACCACGTTAGATGAGGCTATTGAGCTTATAATAATGGATAATTTGCTTCCCTCTTTTATGAACTGTTGCTAGAACCTGTATTACAGGTTAGTTAGGTTGGGACTGTAATAAGTCATGATTTCAGTCATCATGATTGTATCAGTTTCTCGGTTGGAATTATGCTTGCTGATATATGTAGACTGAATTTTGTTACCCTAGAAGAGATGTAGTGGATTATGTTAGCAATGATTTTGGCACTCATGCTGTCTTGTCGTTGCCACTATTAGTACATTGCTGTGTTTTCTGGGCGCTTCTTTTAATACAAATATATGGTTCAAGTTTTTTCTCTCGGCGCAAATATGCCAGGCATTCGGATACATGTTTGGGAAACAGAAGGAGAATGCACTATATATCCAGTTCTAACCCTAAACCCATCTGTTCCAGAAAAATGTACGGATGCTCATTTCTGTTATCAGTTTAGTTGATTCTCTATAAGAATCTACTTTATCTCCAGCAGTGAGGTTTTTTACTTTGATGTCTCCACTTTATCTTGACCTAATAGTTAGCCTTCTGAGGATGGATTCAGTTGCTGTTGGTGATCTCAGTCAGTTAGCTTGTCTTTCACCGGATGGGACTGAAGATCGCCAGCCGTTTGTCGCTGTTGATGAGTAGGATGGCATCCACAACCGTACCGATTGCACCATACAGTTAGTTTTTTTTTTTTGGAGAGGGTAGAAAGAAAGATGCCGGGCATTGGACATGATGGACCGAGCAGCACAAAGAAGATCAACCATGGGCTGTAGTATGAGCTTTGGTCCATGGCCCGAAGACATGAATTTTTCTTTCTTTCTTGTTCCTGCTCCACGTGGCGGTCCATGGCCTCCTCCTCCCCCTCCGCCCGCCGCCGGCCAACACCTCCGCCTCCTTGTTCCCCCACCCGACCTAACTTCACAGACAGGAGCAAGCGAAAACCCTCCTCTATTTCTCCGGTTACCCCAGCTCGCCGCATGCCGTCGAAGAGGACGCACGCCCTCCCTGGTGGGTGCTCAGGCCACTGGTCCGGTGCTCCCCTTCCAACGTCCGTGGACCAGGCAGCGGAGGCCGTCTGTTCCGAGAAGAGATTGAGCGGCGCCGAAGCAATCTCTTCCAGCCATTTAATTCTCTTCAGTCCGGGTCTTCCGATGAATCCATCCATTGTCCACCAAAAACCTGTGGAATACATGTACAGGTGCTCATTTCCTTGATTCTGTGTCTCTAGTTCATATCCAGTGTTCAGAATAATCACATTGCGCTCGATCTTGGTTGCAGCTTCGGCAATTAACAGATAAAATTGGGGATGCAATCACTTACTGTTAGTTAGCTCAGCTGGAAGCCATCAGTTAGCTTATCTTCCAGCTCCACCACGTGGGGCTACTGAAGATTGGCCGTAGTTGTTGGAGCAGGGTTCTGAATTTTTCTGATGCTACCCCGCTGTTGAGATTCTGTGCAGATTATCATGCGGTGATTTTGGGTGCTCATGTCATGTGTACCCATCAGTTCTCATATATATATGGACATGGTTGATTTACTCTGTGCAGAACACTCACTTTACTCTGCCTTCAGTTGCAGCTTTAAGCAAGCACCAGCTTAAATTGGGGATGGAGTTCAGTTACCGTAGCTAGCTCCGATGGAAGCAACCAGTTTGCTTATCTTCACTAGGTGGCACTGAAGATTTGGCAGCCGGCTCTCACTGTCGAGGGGATTCAATGTCTATCTCTTCAGCACGAACCACAAGCCAATAATGCAAACAGGTTTATTCTTAGCTGAAATGAGCCATTTGGCAAAGACTTGTCAACACCCCCTTTGATGGGCAGGCGTTGACTGACTTGAGAGGTCGCTTTGCGGCGGCAAGACCACAAGTAGCAGTGCATTATAATGTGGCCAAATCAACCACATCAACGCGCCTCTGTAGTCCAGGTGCTTACTTTTCTTGTACTTTGTCCATGTCCTATTACTTACATGGGTCAAGGGTAACCATTAATTTGCAGCACCAAACCAGCCATGAAAGTGGTACATACAAGAGAAGCCCTCCCAGCTGGGACGGTCACCGCATATGTATCACTGTCAAATCCCCATATATAGTCCTGTCACAAACTTGACTGGTTCATATCTAAACTTGTAACAAGTGGCCAATGGCGTGCTGCAAATTTGTAAATTACACCACTTTGATCACTATGAATTAGCTAAAAATGTTTGACAAAAGCCATGTCCAATGCTGGTGAGTTTCTGGTGTACTTTTGTCTGCCTTCATATGCTGCAATTTCGCTTATTCACTTGTTCCCATTGTAGAAAATATAAAACCTACGTTATTCGTTGTATTATATTGATCTAACCCTTGTACAGGGTATATATAGTACTCCCTCTGTTCACTTTTATAAGACCTTGAAGACATTTCAGACAATATACAAACAGCCCATTTTGAGTTGTCTGAAATGACTTACAAAAGTGAACGGAGGGAGTAGTACATTGGGGTAGAGACTTGGAGTACAAGACAAAGTTACATGTGGTTTGAACTAATTCTATCTCTATCTCCTTATCTCTAACTTAACCCAATTATATTTCTAACATCCCCCCTCAATCACAGCGGGAGTGAAGCGGACGGTTGCGACTGAATTTGAAGTCTTGCGCTTCTGCCGCCCTCTCCGCTGCACCATCATCAACTGCATCTCTGATGGCTGATGGGTCGGCACCTAGGACAGTGACTGCGTCCCCTTCTAGTGCCTTCCCTTTCTTCTCCTCTATTCCCACCCGCAGTCACAGCGGGAGTGTCGTGGACGCAAGTGACGAGGCGGACGCTGTTGACTGGAGTTGTTGCCGATGAGTTGTTGTAGACTTAGCCATTAATGTCGAGGTAGCTGATCATGGTGATATAGCCGTGGTCGAGGTAGTCGTGGTTGATGGTGTGGTCGTTTTGTACAATGAAGCTGCACAAAGCCGGAGGCGCAAAAAAAAGCGTATGACGGAGCTGCAGACGTGGACGGTGCACCTTGCGGATGTCAGAGGGTGCCGTCGGCGACGAGTCCGCCGGTTTTGCCAAGACCGGAGGAAGCCCATCGAGCACACATCGGTTTTGCCAGAACCGTGTGGCCGTGTAGGGTCGTCACTGTAGTGACGGCGTGCTGATGCAGTCATGCCGTCGTGGATGATGCGGTCGATGCCGTCATCATGACGCGGTCAATGCCGTCGACGAGGTCGCGTCTTGCAGACAAATCTGTTAGAGGACGCTAGGTGTCTATCTTGTGGACAAGGTGGAGGCGTTGTGTTGACGAAGATGATGGTGACCACGTTGATGAAGACCTTGGTGATGAAGTGTCGGCGATGGCGTCGCAGCGGCGTGTCGACGATAATGTGTCGCTTGAAGACGTCCCTCACAGCGACCAAGTATCGATGTCGTGTCACGCCCGAAGAAGTCGATGAAGATTGCATCTTGTTCCACACCGGCCTGGCGTGTGGATGGTGCATGTTGAGATCGCTTCTCATAGACGTGCTCGATGAAGAATATTGGTTTGTAGCCTGGCGTAGTCGTATAGCTTGATGTTGATGTTCCGCTTGATGTAAAGGTGTAGGTGCAGATCGCTCGGTGAAGATGCAGATCGGTGGCTCGAGGGTGGACGGCGTGCGAGGCGCAGGAGGTGGATGGAACGGCTTGGTGAAGATCTCGTCCGTGCATGTGCCTCGAAGTCGAAGGCCTGCGGGCCCTCCCGATGTCCCGCGCTGAAAGCCGGCTTGATGAAGGTGTCGACGTGCGGCGAAGGTGTCGATGCCGCGTGCAAGACCCTCCCGTGATCGAGGGCACTTTTGCGTCGGGTTGGTCGCCTGGTCCATGTGGTCTCGAGATGACACGGAACCTGAAGAACCTAGCTCATGTGGATGCATGTCCGTACGGAGCTATACCAAACTCCGTATGGCCGCTGGATCTCCAGTTTACCGGCTCGTTCGGAGACGCCCGCCGTGGACGCTCCGCGTACTGCCCGGGAGGTTGCCGAGTGTGCGCTGGTGGCTGGCTCGTTTTGGAAGAACCGCGCCGCCGCCTGAGCCCAGGATTTTTTGGAGAAGCCGGCTTGTTCGGAAGACCGCCGCTGCTGCCATGTACGTGCGCGCGAAGAAGCTGGCTTGATGGTGGTGCGTAACCGCCGGCAGATATCAGGTTGGATCGGCGACTCGGAGCAGCTCCGTAGCTCTCGCCGTATCGTCGGTGCCACCGTAGGCAGCGATTGTCACCAGAAGTTGAGGGTCCTGTGATTTATCTGGTGGCTAAGAAAAAAAAATCAATCTACTGTAATTTGAAAAACTGAAGTTGGTCTAATCTATGAAATTGATCTAATCTAGAGAATGATCTAATATATAGAACCGATCCAATCTTTAATTGAATCGGGTGCCGCACCCCCGAGGAGAGGAGATTGATCTCCCCGGGGGCGGCGCGCTACGGAAGTGGTGGATGTGACCTAGGATTGGCGTCGTGAGACTAACCGCTCTGATACCATGTAGAAAATATAGAACCTACGTTATTCGTTGTATTATATTGATCTGACCCTTCTATAGGGTATATATATTAGTATATTGGGGTAGAGGCTTGGAGTACAAGACAAGTTACATGTGGTTTGAACTAATTTTATCTCTATCTCCTTATCTCTAACTTAACCCAATTATATTTCTAACACCCATCAATTTGCACAAATTTGGCATGAGTTTTCGAGCATCCTACAAAAACATATAGTAATATGATGCATCGGTGAAAGCTATCACTCGGCTAGCAAAGACCTCTTCGAACCCCCTTCGATGGGTTAGAATTACCTACACCAAAAGCCAAATGGTATTGACTGACTTACAAGATCACGCTGCAGCATAGCCACAAGAAAAGTAGAAGCGTAATTTATTGTGGCCATGGCGATCTCACTTTCACATCGCAACTGTATACAACTATTAATATGCAGAATCAAACTTGTCATGACTTGATAGAAAATATCCATGAGATGTATGCTCCATGCATATACTCTCCCCTAGAAAAATGCACATATATATACTTGCAAAATTGCACTGCTGCCTAACCTGAATTTCTTGAACGAAGTTGGAAGCAGTGCAGGGCCTGCCTGTAGATCATGGGCATCTTGCCGGTGATCTATGCGCTACTCCCTTTGTTGGTACTTGAGTCACTAGGAAAGCTAACTACGCTATCATCCGGAGTTGTAACAAGCCACAACCCCAAAGGGAATTGGGAACATCCATCACTTGCCATTCTTGATGGTTGCCCAAAGAGCTGTGGCAATGTGAGCTTCGGCTATCCCTTTGGCATCGGATCTAGGTGTTTTCGGGGGCCTGACTTCAACCTCACCTGCAACAACACCGCTCATTCCCCTAGACTTTTCTTGCGCGACGGCATCACCAAGGTGATCCAGTTTCATGATCCTCTTTTCAATATTAATAACTTCATCAAGGCATCCTTCTCACGCACCATCCCCATGGAAACTGGTGTCAACATTTACAACTTTTCTTCGAACCGCCTGGGAAATCCTTCTCCCTTGCTTCCACTGATCTAATTATTACCGGCTGTGACCTGGAGATATACTCTGCCAGAAACTATGCCACCATGTTGATATGCAGCACTGTGTGTTTGGATCTAGGAATCCCAGAGATAGAAGCTATGCACAACTGTAAAAATACCTGGATGTTGTCGCGTTGATGTGGACAGTAACAGGATTTTTCAGCTCAAATTTGTATACATCCAGAGCAAAAGCAACATTGATGCATGCTCCAACTGGAGCTCTCATATGTGGGATAGAATCAGCATTACTAGTCATGGGCCGAGTGGCTTTCTGCTATTGTGGCAGATAGTTGATCAATCCACCTGCGTTGTTGCCAAACAAAACAGGGCAGACTATGCCTGCATCAGCGAGAATGCCGAGTGCATAGACAGTACAACCAGTTCATGTGATGTCGAAGATGCTGAGAGCATTGACGAAAGCTATGGCTATAGCTGCATCTGCAGCAATGGCTATTCAGGCAACCCCTACCTTCCACATGGCAGCTCAAACGGTAACAAAGGTAACCTTTTTCCCTAATCAAGTGACTGAACGTAGAATTGCTGCTAGGTCTATTTTGGACATTGATACATGCTAACTTCTCACTGATCAAATTAGGGTATAATCCAATTCCGAGCAGGGCTGATTGCACATGTTTCTGTGGAAACACTAGTGTGCCATTCCCATTCGGCTTAGAAGATGGTTGCTTTGCAACAAAACAGTTCCACCTTGACTGCACAAATATGACGTCATCAGCTGCCCTCATGTTGGGGAGGGAGCAGGTCTTCGACATAAATATTGACGAAGGGACCGTTAATGTCAGCAATCCTGACCAACAAGGGCAATATAACATACATCAACATTTTCTTTTTCCTGCTACTGGGTCATTCTCCTCTGTGGAATGGATTGTTGCTAATCTAAGATGTGCAGATGCCCAATATAACAGGCCCCCCTTCCTCTCGCGACCGCGCCGCACCCACGGGCAGCCGGCCGCTCCCCGCTCGCCGCTCTCCCCCTCCAGCCCCCCATCCCCTTCCTCCCCGCCGCCGTCGCTGGCGCCCGCGGTCGGCCTGGCCCCAGGACGCTGGTGGCGGCGGCCCTCCTGACCTTCCCCTCCCAGTGGCTCTCCGGCGCGGGGCGGAGTTGCATCGGGGGGGTGCTCCTAGGCGGCGGCGGGGTTCCTCGTCGCAGAGCGGGCGGGCGGCTGGGCAGCGGCGCCATCGTTGGCGGCGGTGTGGCGCTGCGGCATGTCCTGGTGGCGGCGCTCGGCCCAGATCTAGGCCCTACAGGGCCCATCTGGGTCTGGGCGAGCCGGCGATGGGCCTGGTCGGGGGTGTGATTCCCGGGTGGTGGGGGAGTAGCGATGCACGATGGGGTGCTGGCAGGGCCGACGCCAGCTTGCTGCAACACGGTCAGCGGGGCTTAGCGGGCCCATTTCGGGCCCGGCCGGGCGAGGGGTGGCCTGGTATGCCCCGCTGCCATGTCCGGTCGACTACGGCGATGGTGCCGGAGGCGCGGCTTCTCGCACGACGGCGGCGGTGGTGGTTCCCTTCCGCTCGGCCTTGGTGCTGTTGCTCTCATCGCGTGGCGCTTCTCTCCGGTCTTCTCGGCCTCGTGTTGGTGCTCGTAGTGAGACGGCGTGGGCGGCGGCGCATCCGCAATGACGCATTGGGCGGTGGTTTTGATGGTAGGCTCCGGATGGGCGGTGGTGTTTGGTGTGCGGGAGATATCCTTGCCGGTTCGTCCGGCTCCGATGCGGTGACACCGGCGGGTGCCACCATTCCTTATGGAAGGGTGTCGGTGGTAGCCATCCCCCACCGTCCTCCGCATATCGGGGGAAACCCTAGGACTCGTCCGGGCAGCAGCGTCGTCGGTGTCGCATACCTTTTTGGAGGTGCTGCTTGGTACGCGGCACTCGGAGCCTCCGGTTGTGGTGGGGTGTTTCCGGAGGGCGCAGCGGTGGCGGGCCTTCCACGCTTTGTCGAGTTGTCGTTGTTGGCATTTGTTTCTTCTTCTTTTCTGTCTTTGGGCTTGTTGTGCTGCTCACCCCAGCGTTGTGATGTGTACAATGTTGGTTGCTTGCTTTAGAATACAAAACTGGGGAAACCCTTTTTCGGCAATATAATAGGTCTGGATATGCTTGCCTGAGTATCAACAGCAAGTGCGTGAAAGTAAGTGTTAAAGACCTCGATTCTGGTGATGGAGTTTATGCTGGTTACGGCTGCAAATGCTCAGATGGCTTCCAAGGAAATCCACATATCCAAGATGGTTGCCCAAGGTACCTCTTATTACAAATGCAACACCCTTTCCCTCTAATCTTGAAATGTTAAAAAAAACTTGTACTGTACGAACTGGCTGAACTGCCTATCATGCTGTAGAAAAATGTACTACTAGCTATCTGTTACCTCCGAAGCGTGTGTTATTTTATAAAGTTGCGTGTTACTATTTGATGGTGATCTGTTGTTACCACTTCTAGTTTGTTTTATCATTCATGTAAGCTTCATTTAATTGACCGACGCACTGTTTCATGCCAATTGAGGGCATCTCCAACAGTCGTATGATCATCATTGGTTAAATTGCCATCTAGATTGTTTTGATGACATGGCACATAATAAAAGAAGCGAGAGAATGAAATCGTATGAACCCGAACCAACGGTCCAGGCACAAGCTCCGAGGCAAGTCTGTTCATTTCTTCAACATTTAGTGGACCCGCCTACTTCTTTAACATATGCTTAACATACACCACATTGAAGAGCCTGTATGATGTGCCGTTGGCTGCCGACGTGGACACTTATACCAACAATTGAACATACAAACTGTTGCAGATGCTCTGAATGATGTATAATCTTCTGACTTCCATGTTGTAGATTTTGCCAGCGCATCTTATATTAATTTTTTGTTAATTTCAGATGTTGATGAATGCCTTCAACCAAACATATGACATGGGATCTGCCATAATACCAAAGGAAGCTTCAGTTGTGGCAGGACAAAACAACATCTACTCTTAGGTAAGACTATATCATTGTTACATTTGTACGATGGACAAGCCAGAAGAGAAACTTAAAACAACTTATTGCCTGCAGGTATAATTATTGAGTTGTGTTGTGGTTTTGCATTCTACTTTTGTGCTTCTGTGCAACCCTTCTCATTCGCAGATGGAAAAGAAATGTTCAGAAGCAACTACGGAAGAACCAAGGTCTTATCCTAGAAATGTTGTCATCATCCGATGAAACTACAAATGAGAATACCAAGATTTTCTCGATAGAAGAACTGGAGAAGGCAACAAACAACTTTGATCCTAAACGCATCATCGGCCATGGGAGCCATGGCATGGTTTACAAAGGAATATTATCTGATCAGCGTGTCGTTGCAATAAAAAAGTCTAAGATCATTGAGCAGTGTGAGATCAGTCAATTCATCAATGAGGTTGCAGTCCTCTCTTAGATAAATCATAGAAATATTGTGAAGCTCTTCGGATGCTGTCTCGAAACTGAGGTTCCACTGTTGGTCTATGACTACGTATCCACTGGCTCACTGCCTCAAGTTCTTCATGCCAATTCAAGTGATGGTTTTTCCTTGTCTTGGGGTGATTACTTAAAGATTGCCATGGAAGCAGCAGGAGCTCTATCTTATCTCCACTCTTCAGCTTCAATATCAATCTTCCATCGTGACGTGAAGTCCTCAAATATACTCTTGGATGGGAACTACACAGCTAAAGTATCAGATTTCGGTGCATCCAGATTTGTTCCAATTGATCAAACACACATTGTGACGAACGTGCAAGGTACATTCGGGTACTTAGATCTAGTGTATTTCCACACCAGACAGCTAAACGAAAAGAGAAACATGTACAGTTTTGGTGGTGTGGTGCTGGTGGAGCTGCTTCTTAGAATGAAGCCTGTCTTTACAAGTGAATCAGGCATAATCAAGGGCTTGGCAAGCTATTTTCTCCAGGAGTTCCGTGAGGGTAGAATCACAGGTATTGTTAGTTCCCATGTCCTTGAGGAGGCAACCGAGGAAGATATCAACGATGTTGCCTCTCTTGCGGAGTGGCGCTTAAGATTGCGTGGTGAAGAAAGACCCACCATGAAACAAGTGGAGACGGAACTGCAGACCTTACAAACAAAGTATGTAAACACACATCAAGCATACACAAGAAATGAAGAGTAAATACAACCAAGTATAGTATTTCAAGGATATAGAGTTGCTCGTCAATCTTCTGTGATGGGATTGGGCGAGAGAGCTGACATACCGTCAGGAGGCTGTTATAGCTTTGAGGAAGAGTTCATGGCATCTGCTAGCCTTCCACGCTAGATTCGTATGTTGAGCTCATAATAATGGATGGTTTTGTTTCACTTTTGTAATATGATGATGGATGGCTATGGTTTCACTTTTGTAAGTTGCGCCTGAGTTTGTATTAAAGGGAAACAATGCTACATATGTTCGTTTCGTAACTTGCTTTATTTCCAGATAATTGTATGAGTTTTTTTATTGGCATTGTGCTCGTCTATGGAAGTTGATTATTACGATTACTTTGAGATGTGGAGTGAATTAGTTACTGGCATTTTCGATGTGTTGATAAGATGTTTATGAGACATGTTGTTGATTGTATTAGCATGTAATGATTTTGAACATCCATAACCACCATGTTCTTTGATTCAGCAACAGATTTGGCTCAATTCTTCCCTGCGGAATTTCATTTCATTTTGTATTAGGTGGTTGCCTTTCTACGTTATCGCGTTGTCTTGGCGCTTCTTGTGAATACAAATAGGGCACACATTTAGACGTGTCTCCAAGAAAAAATATAAATAACTGTGAAATTGCATGATGACACGCTCTTGCAAAGGACACAAGAACAAGAAAGTAAGAAAGATCAAATCAAGGCCAGAAGGAATTAAGCAGGAAATATCATAGTAGAGAAACACTGAACAAATGGAGCACTGCAAGACAGCTACTAGATGAATTTTACACGGAGATTTGTGTGATTTTTTTTCTTTTTTACCTTTTCTTTTGCAAACAAAGATTTATACGGCTACTAGATGAATTGTACCCGCGACAGCATCTCTAGGCATACACTAACCCAACACACAGGACCTTGGGGTTTGGAGTTGCCAAACAAAGATTTATTCTGATGCCCATTGCCCAATGAGAACAACATGGGGAGCCCGAAAGCAGAAGCAACATGAAAGATTTGATTGTGATCTTGTGGCCGGACAAGTCAGAGATGAAATTCAATGCGCCTATGGGTTGCTAGCCGCAACGAAAACCATTGCGGTGGCAACGGTAGGCTGATAGTTGCCCAAATTACAGTTTGTGGCTAATAGTTTTGGAATTTCTCTAAAATAATAATAATGGTACTTCCGAAGAAAAATCCTGTAGTAATAACCTGATTGGGGTTGAAGCTGCGCCTCTTTTCACCGTGTTGTTTGTGAGGAGGTACAGGTCAAAGGGCGTTGGAAAAAATATTCAGTTTGAGGTACAGGTTGAAGGGCTGCAGTCAGGAGATGATTGACCTGGCTTCGACAGTAGGAAAATTCAGTTTTGAAAGGCAACTATTTAAGGATTGTGCAGGAAAAAAAGAGAGCGAATGACCAATTTGTAGGCAACAACACAGGATGCGGACATCTGCCAAATTGAAATTGTAAAAAATATACCAGCGCACTGTCCTGGCTAGACTAAAATCAAATGAGGTCCAAATCCAACATCCTAGCAACCAATAACATTAGTTGCAGCATACGAACAACAGAGTCGACCATCGGTCGTACGATAAGTCAATAAACAGATCAACATAGCTAGAATAGAGTCGAAGATAAAACAGTAGCGGTAACTTAAACTGATCAGATAGTCAGCAAACTTCTTGGATGCAGTTTCACTACTTTGTTTAGATACGTGGATATTGCTTCAATCTCAGATCAGCAGGACAACACCTCCGGGGTTGTTCTCATCATATGGTTCGTAGGGACAATCATCATCGTCCGAGTCCTCCTCATCATCAGAGCCCAACTCCACATACTCCTTTTTTTTTTAAACGAGGCAAAAAATTTGCCATTTTCATTGATTAAGAAGAAGAGAATTGCCCGGTTAATTTGGTGGAAAACCGGGCTAAAACCGATACAACTCAACCCACATGACATGGGCACCACCGGCCAACCTGGCCACCGATATGGGACACAAAGCTGCAAAGAAGAAAGGAATTCGTCGAGAAGTCGCAAGCGTCATCGTCATCACCGGTTGCCTCGAACGAGCGACTCCGACTTCACCATAGAGCTCCAACCTCGAAGCCAACCTGCAAACAACTGTATAGAAGCCATGATGGCACATGCCACCGGATGGCCACACGCGCAAGCAACTGACAGCTCCGACTTTGACGACGAGCCTCACCAGGGAAATATGCAAGACTTGCGCCGACCGTGCCCATAGAAGAGCACCTCGGACACACCGGGAAGAACCGACTACCGAAGTCCACGCCGCGACCCGAGCTCCTCTCAACGACATCATCGTTGCCAAACAGAAACCAGCGCCCCGCCTCAGCAAACCACGCGGCGAAGATGCCGCCATCCACGGCGAAGATGCCGCAAACCACCAGTCTCCCAGTCGTAGCCGGCTCCAAGACGATGCCCCAAGGAGGAGAAAGACGCGAAGACGCCTTCATCGTCCAACCCAGCGGATCTGAGGTTTCCCTCCGGAGTCAAAGCCGTGGGGAGGAGGAGCACACCTCCACGACGACGCTTTCAAGAAAGATCACGGCACCCGCGGGCGCCGCCGTGGCCGGCTCCGAAGAAGACTGGAGCAAAGATTTCTCCTGGAGATGCGCCGACCACCTACCACCACCGACCGCCGCCCACCAGCCACCACCTGCTGAGGCCGACCTCATTCAGGCCACGAGATCCCACGATCCACCGCAACATGACACGCACCACCCCCTGGCCGAAGCCGCCATCCACCACCGCAGCACCACCGTGGCCACCACCACCGCAGCAACCCACGCCGCATCGCGAAGCGCAGCACCCAGATCGATGCACCACGCACCAGATCCAATCGGAGCTGCACAGGCGAAGCAGCAGAGCAAACGAGCAGGATCCCCCTCCGCAGCACACCTCGCACTCCAAAGAAGCACACCCGCCACGCACAGCCGGTCACCGCGCCCGGCACGCGCTTGCAGCCATCGCGCCCGGCCAGTCTCCACGCCCCACGCGCACAGCCGGATCCGAGCCGCCGCCGCGCGAGCGCGCCCCGTCCACGCCCTGGCCACATCAGGAGCTCGGACCGAGGCCGCCGCCCCGGCGCCCCACACCGTCCGCACCAACCGTCGCCCGCAGGATCCCAGATCGGATCAGGACCGCACGAGGCCGACGACCGTGACCGCGCGCACCGCGATGGCGCGCCCACCGCTGCGACCAGACGCCGCGCCACACGCCGGAGACCGCCTCCGCCGCGAGCAGCGACGCCGCCATGAGGCCAAGCGCTGGACAGCCGCGACCCGCACGCGAGCGCCCCTCCTCCCGAGCGAGCAGCAGCTAGAGAGTGCCCCGCTGCCGCCGGCTCTGCGCAGGCTTTGCCTGCCGGAGGCCACCGGCGACGGCGAGGAGGAGAGGAGGCTGGTGTTGGGGAGGCCGCGGGAGGGGCGGTGGCCGCCGCCCGTGCCGCCCCGGGGAGAGAGCGACCCGGGGGCCGGTCCGAGTCTTGTTGAGGTTGAGAGTTACTCACCGCCAAATTAGGCCACCTCCATGTGACATACTCCTTCTGGACCTCGACGAAGCCCCTAGCGGGCAAATCTACGCGGATCTTGTCGATCAGCCCGACCTTGTCTCCATCCCTCCTGTTCTTGACCTGGCAATGCTCATCAAGGAATTTCTTCCTTCCATGGATCCACCCTGGAGGGAACACCCCGCCCGCGTCGACGCCGAGGATCTCGTCGACGGTGGGAACCATCGGGAGGGACAAGAAGAAGCGGATGTCGAAGTCGCTCTTCCGAACCATGCCTGGGGCGGCGACGGAGGCCGTCTCCGGCTTGGACTCCTCCACGATCCTGTCGATTGCCACTTCCATCTGCTGCGCAGTCAACGCGTTAGACTCTGGGAAGGTCAGCAGGGTTGCTTTGATTCTCCGCCGGAGAACATCTTCGTCTTCTACTAGGTCGACCGCCGCCGCCAGGGTGGGTCGGCCCGCCCAATCGGCGGCCCTCCGCTGCCCCGAGGAGGCCACCGCATGCGCCGGGAACATGTTCAATGCCTCCACCGCCATACGAAATACGAATACGATGTTTGGTGGTGGTGGTGCACGGCCTGAGCGAAAAGGCGCCAACCTGGCCGATTGCTCCTCGCTGCCTACTAGTGGAACCCTTGTTATCGGAGATCGGTGAGATCGCGCGATATCCGTCGCCACCAAACGATTGTGGTGATTGGGAATTTATTTGGCTATCAGGTCAGACAAAATATTTGATACGGCAGCGGTTCAGAATAGGTTTCGAGGTCGATCATGGGCCCAAAGACTGGTGCGCTATAGAAAGGACGGTCGAGCATGGGCCCAAGTATGGTACTCGGTACCAAGTAGGAGCAACTAGTTGATGAGCTTGCCTAAAAAAAAAACTAGTTGATGAGCGCTTCTTCGGGAGCCTCACAACGATCAGTGCCACTTGCCGTGCTCTCAGTCATTCGCCACGTGTCGCGTTCTGGACGCTCCCTCCAGATTTTGTTTTATTTTTTATTTTCTCGCACTCGTTTTTGACTTTTTGAACCTTTTTTCCAGGTTTTTTCGACGTTTCGGTTTTTCACCGGTCTTCCTTAGCTTTTAGATAAAACAATCGATTTTTTTCCGCAAAAAAACTTGCTTTTTTTCTTTTCGCGAGAGTCACGATTTTGCTTCCGTGAGAGGCACGGTTTTGATTTCGCGAGAGTCACGGCCGTGCCTCTTAGAAATGAAAAAAAGGCATACATGTATGTGTGTACCGTTTATCAAAAAAATGTATGTGTGTAGGTATATATGTATCCTGAGATTGTGCGGTGGCCAATTAACCTCCTATAGGCACTAATTGGGTTCTCGTCAGTGTTTCTTCGTCTGACGTGTTAGAAGGGATAGATAGGGATTGGTGGAATAGTTTATTGTATTGCTTGAGCCTTATGGGCATATATATAGGAGTACATGATCATCTTGGAGTAAAAGGCAAGGTAGAATAACATCCTATGCTATCCTAATAATCATGATACTCAACACACCCTCGCGGTCACAACGGTAGCGACGTGGACGCTGAGACTGGAGAAGAATCCGAAGGCAAGCCGACGGACACCCCCCACAGTCGTAACGGCCGATGCATCACAGAAGTCGTGGCTGGAGTGGAACCCGACGAGGTTGCTCAAGCAAGGCGGTAGCCCTTTGTGCCGTTTGTCGATGGAGCCGAGAGCGTAGGGTGGTGTAGCCGTGGTCGAGGTCGAGTCGGGGTGGCCGGTGTCGAGGAAGTCGCCGTGGAGCCACGGGCACAAGGGGGCGCCGCGTGTTATTCATAGGTGCAGTGGTGTCGAAGTAGTGGTGCGCCGGGAAGATGATGGTGTTGACGAAGCGTCACGCCTGGTTTGTCAAACCCGGGGACATGTCGTAGACGAAGGCACACGTCGGTGTTGCCAGCACCGAGCATGCGTAGACGTACGAAGAAGAATTTGACGAAGCGCCGCCAGGTCTGGGGACACGTCGTGGAAGAAGGCACGCATCGGTGTTGGCGGCACCGGGCATGCGTAGACTAGGACCTGCACGAGCTGTACGCCATGTCGGAGAAGTCGGAGAGGCCAGCAGAGAAGAACTCGACGACGGTTGCGGCGCCAGTCGACGTGGAGTAGAAGGTGCCGATGTTGACCGCGGTTGTCGAAGTAGATGAAGTGGTCGAGGAAGATGACGACGACGCTGGCGATGAGCTGGTGCTGGACGAAGATGAAGGGGTGGACGGGCGGAGGCGGTGACTAGGTTAGGACCGCGGCGGCGGTGCTCGAAGTAGGCAAAGAACCCGACAGGGTGACGAAGACCTAGGCGGACAGTGGCGTTCCCACGCCAAGGGAGACGACGCGGCACATACCACGGGAAGTCGACACGCGGGGACGGTGAAGTGGACCGCAGGCCGCGACGCTACGGCCCGAAGGGGCGACGCAACAGTGGTAGGCCGGTCGGGGCGACGGCGGGAAGACCTCGGGGCAGCGGCGGTGACCGCGGGCCGTGACGCGACGGCTCGAAGGGGCGGCACAGCAACGGAACCCAGGTCGGTGCAACCGCGGGAACGGTCTCGGGACGGCGGCGTGGACCGTGTGCCATGCTCGCTAGGCCCGACGGGGCGACGCAGTGGCGGCGCGAGGGTTAGTGCAGCCACGGGGACGACCTGGAGCGGACGGCCTCGGGGCGGCAGTAGACCGTGGGCCGCGGCACTGCGGCTCGAAGCGGCGACGCAGCGGTGACGCGGTCGGTGTAGCTGGGAGAAGAAACACGGGCGGCGGTGCTACGGCCCAACGGGGCAACTGTTGGGGAATGTAGTAATTTCAAAAAATTTCCTACGCACACGCAAGATCATGGTGATGCATAGCAACGAGAGGGGAGAGTGTGATCTACGTACCCTTGTAGATCGACAGCGGAAGCGTTATGACAACGCGGTTGATGTAGTCGTACGTCTTCACGGCCCGACCGATCAAGCACCGAAACTACGGCATCTCCGAGTTTTAGCACACGTTCAGCTCGATGACGATCCCCGGACTCCGATCCAGCAAAGTGTCGGGGAAGAGTTCTGTCAGCACGACGGCGTGGTGACGATCTTGATGTACTACTGTCGCAGGGCTTCGCCTAAGCACCGCTACAATATTATTGAGGACTATGGTGGCACGGGGGCGCCGCACACGGCTAAGAATATGATCACGTGGATCAACTTGTGTGTTTCTGGGGTGCCCCTGCCTCTGTATATAAAGGTTCAAGAGAGGAGGAGGCCGGCCGGCCCCTATGGCGCACCAAGGAAGAGTCCTCCTCCTAGTAGGAGTAGGACTCCTACTAGGAGGGGGAAAAAGTGGGGAGGGAGAAGGAAAGGGGGGCGCCCCCCCCCCCCTCTCCTAGTCCAATTCGGACCAGGGGGGAGGAGGCGCGCGGCCCACCTTTGGCTGCCCCTTTCTCTCTCCACCAAGGCCCATATGGCCCATTACTTCTTCCGGGGGGGTTCCGGTAACCCTCCGGCTTTTCCGGTTTTCTCCGAAATAATCCGGAACACTTCCGGTGTCCGAATATAGCCGTCCAATATATCAATCTTTATGTCTCGACCATTTCGGGACTCCTCGTCATGTCCATGATCACATCCGGGACTCCGAACAACCTTCGGTACATCAAAACGTATAAACTCATAATATAACTGTCATCGAAACCTTAAGCGTGCGGACCCTACGGGTTCGAGAACAATGTAGACATGACCGAGACATGTCTCCGGTCAATAACCAATAGCGGGACCTGGATGCCCATATTGGCTCCTACATATTCTACGAAGATCTTTATCGGTCAGACCGCATAACAACATACGTTGTTCCCTTTGTCATCGGTATGTTACTTGCCCGAGATTCGATCGTCGGTATCCAATACCTAGTTCAATCTCGTTACCGGCAAGTCTCTTTACTCGTTCTGTAATACATCATCTCGCAACTAACTCAATAGTTGCTTTGCTTGCAAGGCTTAAGTGGTGTGCATTACCGAGAGGGCCCAGAGATACCTCTCCGACGATCGGAGTGACAAATCCTAATCTCGAAATACGTCCACCCAACATGTACCTTTGGAGACACCTGTAGAGTACCTTTATGATCACCCAGTTACGTTGTGACGTTTGGTAGCACACAAAGTGTTCCTCCGGCACACGGAAGTTACATAATCTCATAGTCATAGGAACATGTATAAGTCATGAAGAAAGCAATAGCAACATACTAAACAATCGGATGCTAAGCTAATGGAATGGGTCATGTCAATCAGATCATTCAACTAATGATGTGATCCCGTTAATCAAATGACAACTCTTTGTCAATGGTTAGGAAACATAACCATCTTTGATTAACGAGCTAGTCTAGTAGAGGCATACTAGTGACACTTTGTTTGTCTATGTATTCACACATGTATTATGTTTCCGGTTAATACAATTCTAGCATGAATAATAAACTTTTATCATAATATAAGGAAATAAATAATAACTTTATTATTGCCTCTAGGGCATATTTCCTTCAGCAACACAGCGGCAACTCGTTGCTCGATCGGTGTAGGGGCGCGATGTACTCGGGACGGTCTTCATGGGTCCTAGGAAGTCGCGCGCAATCGACGGGCCAGGTCGGTCGCACGGCGTAGATGAGGCGGATCGCGGCGGCGGGCAGGTGATCAATCCGATCGCGCGCGCGGTCGGGGACGCCGCTCGATGGAGGCGGGGGGGCGGCGGAGTCCGAGATGAAGCCGACGGTTAAGAACGGCATGGGACGTCGTGCAAACGACCGTGCAACACCGGCACCCGGGCTGCCAAAGCAGTGCCGGCGCCCGGGCAGCGAGGCCCGAGCGACCAATGTAGCAGCGGCACCCGAGCTGAGGCAGCCAACGAGCCTAACGCAGCCAGGGACGAGGCCGGCGAGGTAGACCGTAGGGCCGCCATGCAGACGTGGTGGTGGGAGGGTGATGTGGATCGATGGGCGGGCTGGCGCGCGAATGACGGCAATGATGGGCCGCCGCATGGTGCGAGGCCGCCGGGTGGGGGCGATGCAGGAGTCCCGGTCGGAGCAGGACGGTGACGGCCGGGGCAGGGCGACAGGCGGGCCGATGCGCAGACGGCTGCTGGCCCTGACGGGCCGCCTCGGTGCGCGTGGCCGCCAGGTCGGAGGAGAGGCCAGTTGGCCGCACCGGGGTCGAAGTAGAGGCGCGCGGGGGTCGACGGCGGCAGCGGGCGACGCAATCAAATCAAGCATATATCGGAAGACCAAAAAGAAAACGCCGATCAAAGCGACCAGCGACAAAGAGAAAACCCGGAGCAAGGGCTCAGAAAATAGGCTCTCTAGGGCTGCCGGTCAACATGACTAGCGGACAAATCCTAGGTACGGGCGGCGCGGCCCTCGGTGGCGGTCATGGAGCCCGACCGCCCCGGGGGCGGCGCGCGGGGCCGAAGCTGTGGGTGGCGGCTATGGTTGGATCAGTTAGGCTGATACCATGTTAGATGGGACAGAGAGGGATTAGTGAAATAGTTCGCTGTATTGCTTGAGCCTTATAGGTATATATATAGGAGTACATTATCATTTTAAAGTATAAGGCAAGCTACAATAATATCCTACGCTATCATAACTTTACTAATAATCACGATAGTCAACATGACGAATCCGCTTGTCTCCATGTACTGGTGCCCATTCCCTGTTATCCTTTTACTTGATCAATGTGTCTGCATGTGATTGCAGCTTAAGCAAACACCGACGGTGGGAAACCGAACGTTGGCGCCCGTGACATGCTCGTACGCGGTGCATGGTGATGTGACATAGCGCATCAGCTTTGCGTGCAAGTCTTTTTTGCACTCAGGATGTCACGCACCGCATCAGCTTTGCGCTCAAGATTCTTTCTTACATACTTCAGATGTGGAACACTGCCCGGACAAGGATCCAGACCCACCAGATTTGTTGGAAATTCTCCAAAATAATCATTGCAAACATCGGTCTTTTACATGATTCTTTGTCTGAGTGTTTATCCCCTGTCTTGGTTGCAGTTTGAGCAAGCAACAACTAAATTGAAGATGGACTTCAATTAATGTTGCTTAGCTCAGTTAGCTTATCTAAGATTTGTGTTAGTCCTCTAAAAACATGAGTTACTGGTTTGTTTCTCCAGTGGTTCGAGTTTTTTACCTCGTGATTCCCTCGGTCACGGGTTAGGCGGCAACCAGCTAATGTTAGTGATGGATTCAGTTACTATCACCTAGCTCGGTTGGAAGACATCAGTTAGATTGCCTCCACCAGATGGGGATCTGAAGAAGATTGCTTGCTGGCTTCCGGTATTGATGAGCACGATGGAATTCGCAACAGGTTGCATGGTACGATTCCGCGTCATCCTGATGGCCTGCCTACTGCTTGTGAGTTTCTTGTGCTTGTGTGGTTTCCCATTTTCATTCTGTAATTTCCTCTGTATGTCCGGCATGAACTTTGGTCTCATCTCTATGTTGGTAATGCCTTTCCTCTGTAGAGCAAACCATTGGAAATCCACAAAATCCCCATGAGCGACATGTGTAAGTGTAACGTGGTTTATGAGCTACAGACTTAGACTAGCCCCTTTAGTGGACTGACTTGCTGGGGTCTTCCTGCGCCATGACGTATGAGGTCACGGTCATCTCTACATTGTATCAAGTACACCACTTTGACGTCCAGGTACATATCCACATGGGCATGTACCAGAGTCATCATCATCAGCAGAACATACTTACAGTTTCCATTGGTTATGTACATATTCTGTTTCTGCGGTTTATCTCCAGCAGTCATAATTTTTACTCTCTGCTCATGGTTGCAGCTTAAGCAAACACCAGCTAAAATTGGGGATGGAGTTCAGTTATTGTTACCAAGTTACTTAGCTCAGGTAGTTTATCTGTAAATTGAAGTTACTGGTTTGTTTTGCTTCCGAATCTATCAATTCATTTCAGTGGTTAGAGGTTCTTATGTCGTGATTCCCTTGGTTGTGATGTAAAATGTCCTATTTTGTTGACAGAGGGAGTTCATGATTCTGTGCCTGTAGCAGTTTATTTCCAGCAGTCACACTTTTTACTCTGTGCTCTCCAGTAGTTTAATGGGCACATCACTAACTGTCAGAACATTTACCATGGCTGTGCTCCTTGGTTGTAGCTTAAGCAAATGACGACGGTGGGAAGCCCCCGGCTCCTACACGGTGCACGGGGATGCGACATGCCACATCAGCTTTGCGCTCAAGTCTTCTTTACACTCAAGATTCTTACATACTTCAGCTGTGTAGCCCTTTTCCACACTGGAACACTGCCCGCACAAAGCACCAGACGCACCAGATTCTTGGAATATATTCAGAATAATCATTGCACTTCATGTACCTGATTCTTTGTCTGTGGCTTATCTCCAGCAATCACAATGTTTACCCTGTGTGTCATCTTGGTTACATCTTGAGCAAGCGACATCTAATTGGAATGGACTTTAGTTACTGTTGCTTAGCTCTTTTAGCTTAGCGACATCTAATTGGAATGGACTTTAGTTACTGTTGCTTAGCTCTTTTAGCTTATCTAAATAAATTTTTTGTTACCCCTCAGAAAAATGTGTGTTACTTCTTAATGTTGGTGATGGTTTCAGTTACTGTCACCTAGCTCAGTTGTAGACCAGCAAGATGGCATTCACAACAGTTTGCATGGAACGGTTCCACGCTCTACAATTGTTGGTGAGTTTCTTGTGTGGTTCCCTTTTTCATGTTGTAGCATGCTCATATTTTTCCTCTCTATATGTTGGTAATGCCTTTCTTGTCTAGAGCAAACATTTGGAAACCCAGAAAATCCACAAGCCAATTTTGTAACATGGTTTATCAGGAACAGGCATAGATTAGCCCCTTTAATAGCCCGACTTGTTGAGGTCTTCCTGCAGCACGACTTACGAGGTCACGGGCTGATAGTCATGGTCTTCTACTTTACATCCCATCAAATATACCACCACTGCCACATCCACATGGGCATGTACGTAAGCATCTCCTTTCACATGCCAACAAAGCACACCACATCCACGCCAGCTGTAACCATTGATATATATGCATATAGGGAGGCAGTCATGAAAGTGGTACCAAGAAGAGAAGCCACTGCTGCCTGACCTGAATTTCTCTAGTGCAAGGTGTAGTATAGAACTGTAGATCGATCATGGGCATCTTCCCGATGATGTTCTATCTGTTGGTACTTGGGTTACTAGGACAGCCAACGGCTCTAGCATCTGGAGTTGTAACAAGCCAGCAGAGCCCTGAGGGGAACTGGGCGCAACCATCACGTGCCGGTGGCACACTCGCTGGTTGCCCAACGAGCTGCGGCAACCTGAGCTTCGCCTATCCCTTCGGCATCGGATCCAGGTGCTCCCGTGGGCCTGACTTCAACCTCATTTGCAACGACACCGCTCAGCCCCCCAAGCTCTTCTTGCATGACGGCATCACCGAGGTGATCAAACTCGACAATCTTCTTTCTGTTTATAACACTATCCATGCCTCCTTCTTGCATACCATCCACATGGAATCTGGTGTCAGTGTGTACAACTATTCTTTGAAACCACCTGGGGGTTCCTTCTCTCTTGAATGCATTGTTCTAAACATTACCAGCTGTGACATGGAGGTATACTCTGTCGTAGACAATGCCACCACGTTGAAATGCCGCACTGCATGTCTGGATCCAAGAACCCCAGAGATGGTAGCTATGCACAACTGTAAAAATACATTCGGATGCTGTCGTATTAAAGGCTACGGTAGCGTCAGTTTTCAGTTCAAATTTGGCTCAAACCACGGCCAAAGCAACATTGATGCACGCTCTAACCAGACCTCTCAACTGTGGGATAGAATCAGCATAACTAATGATGGGCTGAGTGGCTTTCAGCTATCGTGGCAGATAGTTGACAAATCCAACTGTGTTGCTGCCAAGCAAAACAGGACAGACTATGCCTGTATCAGCGAGTATGCCGAGTGCACTGATAGCGCAACCGATTTCTGCATCAAAGATGCCGCGTGCATAATTGGCCCAAGCTATGGCTACACCTGCAAGTGTAGGACTGCCTATACAGGCAACCCCTACATTGTAGATGGTTGCTCCAACGATAGAGGTGAGTCCCATTTTCCTAATCGAGACCAAACGTACAGCTGTTACGTATTTTGGGAATTCATCCATTCTAACCTTTTACTGATCAAACCAGGGTATAATCCAACTCCGACCAGGGCAAATTGTACACGTCGGTGTGGTAACACTAGTGTGCAATTCCCCTTCGGCTTAGAGGAGGGTTGCTTTGCCAGGAAAGAGTTTCACCTCAACTGCACAAATACGACATCATCAGCTGCCCTGGTCATGTTCGAGAACAATCAGGTTACTGACGTAAATGTTGATGAAGGGACCATTAATGGCACCATTCTGGACCAACAATCGGGGAATTCCCTGTTGTTTGTATTATATTCTAATGGTCTTTTTTCTACACATGGGTTATTTTTCTCTCTGAATTGGGTTGCTGCTAATCTGAGTTGTGCAGAGGCCCAACAGAATAGATCTGGATATGCTTGTGTGAGTACGAACAGCAAGTGTATGAAAGTAACAACTGAAGGGGTCTATGCTGGTTACCGCTGTAAATGCTCAGATGGCTTCCAAGGAAATCCATACATCAAAACCGGTTGTCAAGGTATCTCTACCCCCCCCCCCCCTCCCCCCTCCCTCTCTATTTGTGGGCTTACAAATGTAAGCCCCCCTCCGTCTACAGTTGGAATGTAAAAACACGTGCTATTTTAGAAATTTTATTAGACAGAGATTTTTATTTTTGCTACTTCTACTTGGTTTTGTCATTCAGGTAGGCTTAAGTTAATTGCATGTTATAGATTTTGTCGATGCATCTTAATATGCATCTTGTTAATTTCAGACATCAATGAATGCCTTCAACGGGACAGTTGTGAAGGGATCTGCCATAATACCGTAGGAAGCTTCTATTGTACTAAATGTCCTCGCAAGACTGAGTATGATCCATTAAAGATGCAGTGTACTAGAACAAAACCACAGCCTCTGCTCTTAGGTAAGACTATTATTGTTAAATTTATGATATACAAGACATATCAGAAATATTAAAACAGATTAGTGCCTGCAGGTATAATTATTGGGCTGTCATGTGGTTTCGGCGTTCTACTTCTGAGCTTCAGTGCAGTATTTTTCACTCGTAGGTGGAAAAAGAATGTTCAAAAGCAACTACGGAAGAACTATTTCAGAAAGAACCAAGGTCTTCTCCTAGAAACATTGATATCATCTGATGAAACTGCAAATGATAATACAAAGATTTTCTCGTTAGAAGAGCTAGAGAAGGCAACAAACAACTTTGATCCTGCACGTATCATCGGACGTGGGGGGCATGGCATGGTTTACAAAGGCATATTGTCTGATCAGCGTGTTGTTGCAGTAAAAAAGTCTAAGGTCATTGAGCAGTCTGAGATCAGTCAATTCATCAATGAGGTTGCAGTCCTCACTCAGATAAACCACAGAAATATTGTGAAGCTCTTTGGATGTTGTCTCGAAACCGAGGTTCCACTGCTAGTGTATGATTATGTATCTAGTGGTTCACTATCTGAAGTTCTTCATGCAGATACAAGTAATGATTTTTTTCTGTCTTGGGTTGATTACTTAAGGATTGCCCTGGAAACAGCAGGAGCTTTATCTTATCTCCATTCTTCAGCTTCAATATCAATTTTCCATCGTGATGTGAAGTCCTCAAATATACTCTTGGATGTGAATCACACAACTAAAGTGTCAGATTTTGGTGCATCCAGACTGGTTCCGATTAATCAAACACACATTGTCACGAATGTGCAAGGTACATTTGGATACTTAGATCCAGAGTATTTCCATACCCGACAGCTGAACGGAAAGAGCGATGTGTACAGTTTTGGTGTGGTACTAGTGGAGTTGCTTCTTAGAAAGAAGCCTGTTTTTACAAGTGAATCAGGCACCATCATGGGCCTGTCAAGCTATTTTCTCCAGGAGTTCAGTGAGGGGAGAGTCATGGGTATTGTTAGTTCACAGGTCCTGGAGGAGGCAACTGAGGAAGAGATCAACGGTGTCGCCTCTCTTGCAGAGCGATGCTTAAGACTGCATGGTGAAGAAAGACCGACCATGAAACAGGTGGAGACGGAACTACAGGCTCTACGGGCAAAACAGTCAGATCCGAGGAATGAAGAGCAGATGCAACCAAGGTCATTAACTCAAAGAACTAGAGCTGCTTGCCAATCTTCTGCAGCGGGATTGGGTGAGAGAGCCGACGTGCAGTCAGGAGGCTGTTATAGCTTGGAGGTAGAGTTCATGGCATCTGCTAGCCTTCCACGCTAGATGCGTTTGTTAAGCTCATAATAACGGATGCTTTTGTTTCACTTCTGTAAGCTGATGCAATAATGGATTATTATGTTTTCACTTTTGTAAGCTGTGCCTGCGCTTGTATCCATGGGAAACAGTGTTACGTAGGTTGGTATTGTATAAGTCAATTTATTTTGGGATAATTAAAGGGCGTCATGATATTATGAGTTTTTCGAATAGGATTGTGTTTGTTTATGAAAACTGTTTGTTATTACCTTGGGATTCCATGTTCATTGTGTTGATGACATTTTTATGAGACACCCTTCTCCATTCCATTTACCTTGGGATTGTGTTTGTTCTTGAATAGTATATGGGCCTGTGGGTTGCAACGGGAGAAAACAAAACATCAAACACCCTTCTCCATTCCTTCCCCTACCAGATCCATATCTATGATTTCTGTTCATAAGTGGAAATAGACAAAAGAGAGAAAATATTTGATATCGCTTTTAGTGTTATGCTAATTTACAACATTAGTTCAAAAAGTGTATATAATTCTACTACCCTTATGTTACATATGTACATTTTGTCAGAGCTACACACTAACTTTTGTGAAAAATTGATGCTATTTTCCTCTACTTATTATTCTAAATCGTGTTATTAAATAAAAAATTTCTATCAAATTTAGCTGTGAAAAAATAATTACTTAGGGATAGTAATTTTCTTTTGATCTTATTTAGAATTTATACGATAAAGTTGTCATGTTTGTTTGCATGCTTACCTATTAAAATTGTTTCTATAGTGGAGAAATGTCTGATTCATCTTAACATCATCATAACATCGACTTGCCACAACAACCGCGTAGATATTTTAGCTTACCAACGATTTTTGGCGTATCTGATATCCAGTAAAGACAATGTATCCATTGAACAGTGGGGAGTTGTGACTTCGTTAGTTTACAAGCTTTACGACATACATAGGCGACGTATAAGTACATACGTTTGGTGATGTACGTGTGTGTGTGTATATATATATACATAGACGGCAGTTTGGGACACCTAGGTGCCTGGGCACCTTACCTCGTAGCCGTTAGATAGTGAGTTGATGTATGACGTTTGTGTTGATATGGTAATTCATTAATGTGATTATATATGGCAGTAATTAATAAGTATGGTAAGCGTGCATGCATGCATGACAATCATTTATGTTTAAATTAATGGATAGTCATAAATGGATTAGATCTTCCAAATTTTACGTTCAGGTATATACACATGTATTTCGCATCAGAGTATATACACATAAACATATACCGGTGCCTGTATACATAAATTTAACGTGGGGTATGTATATTTTTATGGGTATGTAGTGAAAAAAAATCACATCAGGGTATGTACGTATAAATTTTATATTGGGCTATGTACATTTATATGTATGTGTATATAAATTTCAAATCAGGGTAAGTATATTTATGAGTATGTACACATCAATTTCACGTCGGGTATTTATATTTATGAATACGTACACATAAGTTTTAAGTTAAGGTATGTACCGTTATGGGTGTACTACATACACATAAATTTCAAATTAGGGTACGTACACATAAATTTCAAGTCTGGGTATCTACATATAAATTTCACGTCAGGGTATGTACCGTTATGGGTGTACTACGTACACATAAATTTCATGTCAGGCTATGCATTTTTTTGTATATACATTTTTTTGCGAGGGCTTGAATAGGCACTTAAAAATATATTGCTTATTATCGTACATTAATTATCATCTTGGGGTATGTTATGTTTGGGGCATATATTTCTTAGGTATATCATTTCGCTTATTGTATATGGATATATCATTTCTAAGTTTCTGTCATAGATGTATTATTATATGTATATAATTTTTTTGTGTTAGGTATATAATACATAGGACAAATTCTTACTACATGCATGATTTTTTTTATTTTTAATAGCAAAAAAAGGATGGGTGCAGTATATGTTTATGCGTATTGTATTCCGGCTAAGAATACAAGGCAAAATAAAGAATACAAGGCAAGGTATTATAGTGGGTATATTATAAATATAGCCATCCCTGACGTAAAATAAGTGTACATTTAAATTAATTTCCCATGATATCATAATTCATGGCATAAATATTTTTATTTTCACAAAGATAGTAGTATAATTTGTTATTATATTCTTTGAGTATTATACCTCAAATACATCTTCGCTAGAGATGTACACACAAAATTCACGTCGGGGTATATATGTTTACAGGGGTATATACACTTATGGGTATGTACAGTTTTGTACATTTATAGGGGTATGTACACTTATGGGGATGTGCACTTATTTTACATGAGGGTATGTACATTCCTGAATATGGATACATAAACTTCACATGGGGGTATGTAAATTTATGGGTATGTACACATAAATTTCACGTCGAGGTATGCATTTTTTCGTAACTGCATTCTTTAGGGCGACTTGAATATGCACTTACAAATATATTGGTACTCTCGAATTTAGCATGTATCTAAATATATACATGTTTTCGCGGGGACTTGAATATGTCACATGCATGGCTATATTTTTGCGGGGACGTGGGTATGCACATGAATGATATGACATGCATCTTCTTTTGGAAATGAATCAATTGATAATAAGCAAATGGCATGTGACGTTTTTGGCAAGAAATCAATTGTTGTGAAGGTCTAGTGCATGCATAGAAAATTTGGAAAGTGATCCGATTAATGTGCATGGAAAAGAAAAATCTTACCATTCTTGATCAAGGTGCCCAGGCACCTAGGTGCCCCACACATTTTACCTATATATATGCATACACGTGAAAGATTTATTTTTTCCTCCATGTACACCTACATCGGCTAGGTCCATGTGGAAGGAATCATCGTGCAAAAATTCAGTCCACCATGTAGGCTTTCATTCGACATGTACGTGCAAAGTTTTCTTTTTAAAAGATGTACGTGCAAAGTTAGGTGTTCGACGTGATTTTGTACCAAAGCAGAAAAGTCAAATACTTTTTGTATTAAAAAAGAATCATCCCATGATTTGCTTTTTTCTCGCTTTTATATGACTAACCATCGACGAGATCGGGATGGACACACCAAGAGAAGACGCGCCCGATGGCGGCAGCGTCGACATGCAGATGCAGATAAGCCTTGAGGGGCCGAAGGGCAACCACGGCGAGTGACGCGCTCGCCGCTGTGGCGGCAACACACGTCAAGTCTCGAGGACGTGGCTGGCGCCGGCCCCCTTGCGCACACACACGCACCCTTGCCTATCCGGCGGCTGCGCCGGTGACAAGGAGGACGGCAGCGGCAAGCGGATTGGCGTGTCAAGATACAACATGGAGTACCATCTCTCACGTTAACTAACAATAAATACATTCATCTATCTCTCTTGTGTATCAGGCGAGGAACCACATACACGTACAAGGGTCCACAAGCACCACTTGGGCAGGGAGGCCTCGCACCAGGAGGCACCAGGAGGGATCCAGAAGGAACGCCCCAGGAGGCGACGGCGCGGCCGCGCGATGGCAAACCATACACCAGATGTGATGGTCGAGGAGGAAGAGACGCCAGCGACGGCGGCGGCCTGCCCACGGCGAGCATGCAAGCGTCCGAGGAGATGAAGAAACGGGAGCAGACCAAGCCCCGTTGACTAATTCTATTTGTTACTATGTCTTCCATCCATCAGGTTCTACACAAGAAGAACAACCGGAAGAAGGAGGAGGAGTCCCACACAGACAAACATCAGGAGAGAAGACAAGGCGGAGACGCGTCCCTGGTGGCAGCGTCGAGGAGATCGGAGGGCGCGCGTGCGCCAAGGGGCACCCAGCCGAGAGAGAGGGGCGCAAGCACACGTGGGAGACTCGCCCGTGGCGGCGATATGCTGCAGGGCGCATCGTACACGACGAGCATCCTGGGCTCGAGATGCATGCACATGCAACAACCCTTTTCTTTTCATTTCCTTAGCAGGTTCCTCAGAGACGGGAGAGGCGACTCAGGCACACACCCATTCTCAAGGCACGCACGCACGCATCCATTGGTCATCTCACGCACACATCCATCCATCAAATCACGCAGCAATCCATCCATCCACAACCCACGCACCCATCGATTGGGACTCACGGCCAGGCCGAGGGAAGCACGTACGTAGAGTCCTCACGCAGCGGCCGGAGGCCGAGTGGATCGCCTCTGGCGGAGTTTCAGGCGGCTGCATCCCGGGAGCAAGGCGAGGAGGAGCCGCCAAATCACCATGGGGGCCAAACTCATGTTCCCAGAGGGTAAAAGGATTGTCTAACTAATCTCACTTCTCTCTTTCTTCCACGCATATAGCATGCACGCACACAAGCCGGGAGCGTTGCCGAACGCGAAGTTCGCACGATCGGACCGCCGCTGGAGATGGAGCCGCTGGACTGGAAGATGAGGTCGACGAAGGCGATGTGTCGCCGGGAGCTCGTCTTCATCAAGCCTGCGCTATGGACGCTGACACCACCAAGGTCGATGCCCCGGAGGTCGACACCACGGAGGCCGCCCTCACTCATCACCGCTCGACGAAGACAGCGCGTCACCGGAGCTCGTCTTCACCAAGCCCGCGCTATGGACGCTGACGCCACCAAGGTCGATGCCCCGGAGGTCGACACAAGCGGAGGCCGACCTCACTCATCGCCGCTCGACGAAGACGACGCGTAGCCGGAGCACGTCTTCACCAAGCCTGCACTATGGACGCTGACGCCACCAAGGTCGATGCCCTGGAGGTCGACACCACGGAGGCTGCCCCCACTCATCACCGCTCGACAAAGACGGCACGTCGCAGGAGCTTGTCTTCACCAAGCCCGTGCTATGGACGCTGACGCCACCTAGGTCGATATCCCGGAGGTCGACGCCATGGAGGCCGACCCCACTCACCAACGCTCGACAAAGATGATGCGCCGCCGGAGCTCGACTTCACCAAGCCCACGCTACGGACGCTGACACCACCAAGTTTGATGCCCCGGGCGTCGACGCCACGGATGCCGCCCCTACTCACCACCCCTCGACGGAGACGACGAGTCGCCGGGGCTCGTTTTCACCAAGCCAGCAATCGAGGCCAACGGCACACAAATCACCATCACCACTCACATCTACCTTGTCAATGTGGCGCGGTGAAGGTGTTGACAGAGAGTTCGCCGAGACGCCGCCCACCGCCGACGTCGCCAAGCCGCTGCCATGGAGGTGGATGCCACGAAGATAGCCATCATCACACACCCTTCGCCCGCGACATCGAGCTCGTGCCCTGAAGGACGAAGCCGCGGAGCACACCATACTATACTGCCCTGTGTCTTGGTCGAGGATGACGAGGCCTAACTTTGATGCCGGCGCAGTGCCTCTCCCACACCTCGGCTGGACTGGATAGTGCCATTCTTCCGAGTACCATCGCTGGGTATGGCCGCCTGTGGTGTACCCGGAGAACAGCTGAACATCGTGAGACGGAGTACACTACGTACAGGTGCACGTATAAGGCCCAGCACCAGTGCACGCATGAAGACTGATCGCCGGCTGGCAATCACTGGAGACGGCCACATATGATGACAGATGCCTAGCCTTGTCGCTAAGTTACTAGTCTACCTCTTGCCGGTGAAATCATCTTTGTGTTGCTGTGCACCACGAAGTGGCCATTGCGCGTGCATGGGCCATGCACGTAGTCATTTGATGGCTGTTTGTCAACCTTTCGTCGACGGGAAAAGCCATCGGAGCACTCACGCGAGATGACTCGTGACCAAGCTCTCCTACGTGCTGCAACATCATCACCATCGTCTACATTGAGCGCTTAGAGGAGACGAAGACATTTAGTTCGTTGTCGTCATCCGAGCAGGAAGAAGCTTATGTCGACCACGTGGCGGTCTGTGGCCTCCTTAGAAGATGGTGCCGCACCAGGGCGATGCCCGCGTCCTGCTCGCCGGGGGATGAAGAGAAGTATGTCTATCTGGTCCGAAAACAAGATGCGACGGCGAGGCGACGCGACTTCAACGACAACACTGCTCCTCTACGAACTCGTGAGACGACGCCGACTGCCGTGAACTTGGCGTCTGGCCGGGACGAGGTGTCGACCACTCAGGCCATGCTGGCGCGAGCAACGCGACGATCATACACCGACGCCGGTCTCCATTGACAATTACTCCCGCAGGGCGTTGACCCTTGTACACCCCGAGAAGCTACTGGTCGTCGAGAAGTCCGAGCCGAGCGTGATCCATTCTACCCCAACAACAACTCCTCCAACGCCGCCAAGACCGACGAGGCACGACGGCGAGGGCGAGCGTGGCCACCGCAAAGGCTACGCTACACGCGGCGCAGCACCGACGAGGACACGGGCTCTGCCGCCACCCACACACACATCGCCATCATCATGCATGGAGAACGCGAAGCGAAGACGACCACACAGCTCAATCGGAGGTATCTCGCGGAGCAACCCGCAGGAGTAATTAACCGGGAGTCTTCCGAGGCCCCGGGAACCAGGAGATCACACAATCGCCATAGTCAGCCCAGCCGCGCTAGTAGGCCATGGAGCGCACCTTTTTATTATGGGATCTTGTAATTTTATTTCTCCAACGAGATTAATGAAATACATGTTTCCCGTACCTTATTTTCTTTGTGTACTACGATGCACTGGCACGCCCGCATACTCATTTCTCCTTTCCCGGCGTATGAGAGAAACACACTCCCTTCTTTCCTTCTCCCCGGAGTTTTAGATGTTTTTCTTGTGTCAAACATTAGGTTCAAGATTAAGGCTCCGTAAGAAGAAAAGGGGAGCCTCGTGGGCCCTCTCCTCCGTGTACCTCTCTCCTCTAGTCCCTATCATGTTCCACCCAGAGATCTGGATTGGGAGCAAGCAGCGCACTGTTGAGTAAACAGGCAATTTTTCGACTAATTTAATCCATAAATAGATGACTAGCATGGCATTGACAGAATTAGCAACATACTGATACTGATCTAAACGAGCACGTACTACGCAAACAGTAGACAGATCTACACATAATACTAGTATTGCTAATACGGAAATAATCATGAGAGGGGTATACGCGTTATATCCTCCAGTAGGCCATGCAGAAGCCGCCGCGGCGTCCTCGGCGGCCTTCTTGTCAGCCTCAAGCTTCTCGGCGGCGGCACGTTCGGCGTCGGTAGACATGGTGATGATGAGGGCGACGCGGACGTAGAGGAAGTAGACGAACAGCGAGCAGTCGCGTAGTCGCTTCCCAAAAACCTATTCGCCCCTCTCCCGTACAGGAACCGAAAGGGCGGGGTTTCGGAGACCTGCTCTCCCGTGTACCGTGTACGCGGCAGACGGGATGGAGTCACCGGCGGCAGCAGCAGCAAAGAAACGACAGTGGGCGTGCGCGTGGAGCAGATGCGATGCGATCTGATCGTGACCACTAGGGTTAGGAGACACCGCACACTTATATAGGTGCATCCGCGTGGAGAGACGTGGGCTCGACCCACGTCCGAGTCCATAACAGCCCACGATCCGACATCTCGGATCGTGGCCCAGCTGTCAAAGAACTCTCCGTTAGTGACTGGCAAAAATAAGCGCGTCGGTGTGAGCTCGGCTCGGCTCAATCCCGCAAACCGCGGCGCGGCACGGCGCGTCGTGACGAGGCGGGCGACGGAGGAGGAGTGCGCGAGGGCCTCTTATCTTCTCAAGCTCCAATAGCATGTAGAAGAGAAACCCTTATAAGGAGGTCCAACTCCTCTTCCACTTCCGAGGTGGGAGTAAACTTCCCACTCCACCTAGTGCCAATAAACCCACATGGGCCCTTAGAGACTTTCCAGAAATTGCTATATGGGCCTAAAGCCCATCCCAAATTTCAGCAATCCCCCACCAGATCTCGAGGGCCCATTGTGTCCTCTGTTCCAATTGCTGTTTCGATATACCAGTGTTTCAGTGAAGACCTGTTAAGGTTAAACTTCACCTACAGCAAGCAGCTACACTCCTTCACAACTGAACAATGGACTATGCCTTGAATTGTCAGTTTCGCGTAAAGAAGTTTCACCACATGTCTTACTAGTACTAGGCTGCCGAAGGCTGACCCCTCGGGCGGAGCATATAAGTCACACTCCTGGCCTATTCATGAGCTTACTAGAGATCACCCCAATCTCATAGACTGTGACCAGCAGTCGGGCTCACATAGGTGTGGTCCTCCAAAGATCGTTCTATAGAATAGCATCTTGCTTACATAAGCTTTGGAACACATTAAGACAATAGTCATCCTACCATACAGTATCGAGAGTATTGCATCTCCAACGGAGTGGGTTAGTATAGTTACTCTCCTCAGTTCACCACTTTCTTGTTTTCCCAGGTCCTACTTCACGGGATCTCCGATCACATAGGTTGTGTTACCACCATGGCAATTCATGTGGGTCTCATGCCCATCTCCCTCGATGCATTATCTATCACAACACGTGATAGCCCTTTTATAAAGGGATCTGCCAGATTCTTAGCCGTATGAACATACTCCAACGCTATCACTCCGGAGTTTCTTAATTTTCTGACAGCTTTTAATCTCATTCTTATGTGTTTGTTGGACTTCATGTTGTCCTTTGAACTCTTCACCTTGGTGATGACAGTCTGATTGTCACATTTCATAAGGAACCGGTTTATCAACCAATGGCAAGTCCATCAAAAGATCTCGAAGCCATCCTGCTTCGACACCAGATGTGTCTAATGATGTTAATTCTGCTTCCATTGTCGATCTCGTTAAGATCGTTTGCTTGCAAGACTTCCAGGAAACAGCGCCACCTCCAAGACTAAATATATACCCAGTCGTGGCCTTCATCTCATCAGCATCAGAGATCCAATTCGCATCACTATACCCTTCAAGTACCGATGGGTATCCCGTATAGTGAAGTTCGTAGTGCATAGTACCCTTCAGATAGCGCATAACTCTCTCAATAGCATGCCAATGCACATCACCCGGGTTGGAAACAAACCGGCTCAATTTGCTCACAGCAAACGCGATGTCAGGCCTTGTTGCGCTCGCTAGGTACATGAGTGAACCAATGATTTGAGAGTATCTCAGTTGATCCTTATTTGTGCCTTCGAACTTTTGAACCAACACACTAGGATCATATGGTGTTTGAGATGGTTTGCAGTCCGAGTATCCAAAACGGCTCAACACCTTCTCAACATAATGAGATTGCAGAAGTGTAATCCCACCCTCATTTTCTCTCAGTAGCTTGATGTTCAAGATAACATCAGCCACACCAAGGTCTTTCATCTCAAAGTTCTGAGATAGAAACGACTTGACCTCCTCAATGACTATGAGGTTGGTTCCGAATATCAATATGTCATCAACATACAAGCACAGTATAACTCCTTCGCCCCCACCATGGCGATAGTATACACATTTGTCAGCTTCATTAACAACGAAGCCAACAGATGTCAGAGTTGTATTAAACTTATCATGCCATTACTTAGGTGTTTGCTTGAGGCCATATAAAGATTTTAGCAACCTACACACCTTTCTTTCCTGACCATCTATCACAAAGCCATCTGGCTGTTGCATGTAGATTTCCTCGTTTAGCTCTCCATTCAGAAAAGCCGTCTTAACATCCATCAGGTGGACGAGAAGACCATGTGAGGCCGCTAACGAGAGTAATACTCGAATGGTGGTCAGTCTGGCCACAGGTGAATAAGTATCGAAGAAATCTTCCTCTTCTTTCTGGTCATAGCCCTTGGCCACAAGCCTAGCCTTGTACTTTTCGATCGTACCATCGGGCCTAAGCTTCTTTTTGAACACCCACTTACATCCCAATGGTTTGCAACGATAGGGACGCTTAGTGATCTCCCATGTCCCGTTAGCCATGATGGAATCCATCTCGCTACAGACCGCATCCTTCCAGTAGTCAGCTTCTGGAGAGGCATACATTTCGTGAAATAGAAGTGGGAGTGTCATCCACGAGGTACACAAAGAAATCATCACCAAAGGTCTTTGAAGTCCTTTGTCTCTTGCCCCTACCAAGAGTTTCCTCGTCATCCTCCTCAGGATTTTCATCATGTGTTTGTTCATAATAATCTATAGGAATGGCAGGCTCAGGAGTCTCCTCAGATTCTTGTCTAGAAGTGCTTTGCGTATCTCTCATAGGAAAAATATCCTCAAGGAATGTAGCATCCTTAGACTCCATAATTGTGCCGACCTTCTGGTCAGGTACCTCAGATTTCACTACTAGAAATCTATAGCCAATGATGTTCTTAGCGTAGCCCAAATTAACGCAATCCACAGTCTTGGGTCCAAGCTTACGCTTTTTGGGGATCGGCACATTGACTTTCGCCAAACAGCCCCAAGTACGCAAGTACGAGAGTGTTGTCCTTCTCTTCGCCCATTTCTCATAGGGAGTGATCTCATTATCCTTTGTCGGAACTTTATTCAGGACATGACATGCCGTCAATATAGCCTCCCCCCACCATGCCTTGAATAATTTTAAATGCATTAAATTTTAAAAACATGGCGCAGAACATGTATTAAAAATAATTATGTAATCATAATAAAATTTAGAAATGCATCAAAACTTCAACTTTTGTCATAATAATCAAGTGTTTCTGGAATACAAGATTGATTTTACACAATAAGTTTTAATACATGCTGAACATTTTGTAAAATACAAAAATTTCACCATGTATTAAGGAAATATTCACCATAATAATCTTGAAACTCACTGTGTATTAATAAAATGTCACCATAAATTACAAAAAAATTACCGCGAATTAAGTCAAATATTCCTTATCGTAAGAAAATTGAACAACCTATAGTACAAAACTGTTCAATTTGCATTTCAAATATGTTCAACGGATATTACCAAAGTTTATTATATTAAGAAAATGTTCACCGTTTGTAAAGAAAAGATCATCGTGCATTAAAAAATGTTCACTATAAGCAGAGAAAGTGCTCAGTGTATATTAAAAAATACAAGCCATTGCCCCCACAACTTTGACACTCCACTAGGACCCTAGATAAGAGGCTTTTTTGCAAAAATGCCATAGGATATATACTAGGTAGTACAAACCCTTAAAAACACTTACATACATTAGAAAAATACATCCAAATTCTTAAGAAAATGGTCATCGTTTGAAACTCACCGTGTATTAATAAAATGTCACCATAAATTACATAAAAATTATCCGCGAATTAAGCAAAATGTTCCTTATCGTAAGAAAATTGAACAACCTATAGTACAAAAATATTCAATTTGCATTTCAAATATGTTCAACGGATATTACGAAAGTTTATTATATTAAGAAAATGTTCACCGTTTGTAAAGAAAAGTTCATCGTGCATTGAAAAATGTTCACTATAAGCAGAAAAAGTGCTTAGAGTATATTAAAAAGAAAACATTGGTCTTTAACTCCAGCCTCAACACCCAAAATTTTCAAAAATACAAACCATTGCCCCCACAACTTTGACACTCCACTAGGACCATATATAAGAGGCTTTTTTGCAAAAATGCCATAGGATATATACTAAGTAGTACAAACCCTTAAAAACACTTACATACATTAGAAAAATACATCCAAATTTTTGGGGTCTCGAAATCTTCTTTCTACTGCATCCACCGATGGAGCATCTTGAGAAAAGCTCGTTGCTGCCTCTGGGCCTCCGTCTGTGCGGAGCAAATATATTTTACTCGGAAGCTTGTAGAAGCAGCACCCCAAAAGTCGTCGATGTAGACTAGAAGACACCGCTACAGAAAAGAAAACGCTTGAGAGAGCTTGTAGAACGCCCAGATCTGACTAGGTGGACTTGGTGACACAAATCTCATAAGCTCCCCGGTGAGGCCGAGATTGGGAGACTTTCATCGGTTGGAATTCGAGCTGGTGTACTGCAACGCAGAACCACGTTGTACGCTCCGTTGGACAACGCCATCGAGACAATCCTGCTAAAGAAAAAGCCATATCTGAAAACATACCACACGCCTCCGGTGATGCGAAGAGGCATCATCCGAATGGGCGCTTGACATGAAGACATCGATGAAGATACCATCGTCTCGCCACCGTCGTCCGAAGATCAAACCCTACATATTCCTAACCATACCTCCATCAAGCCAAAGCACTAGGATCCCCCTCCCTCCCAGCGCTGGAAAGACGGATGAAGGGAGAGGGGCGCCTTGATCTTGCTAGAAAGTTGTAGAGCAGCCGTTGTTGCCCTGCCTAGGCCGCATGAGCAGAGAAAAATAACGCCCGGCTCAGGCCTATAAGTGAGTGCAAGGATGAAGTAGCGGATCCCCCAAATCCACAAAATAGGATGAGTTACATTGAAATGTATTGCAAGCATATCAAACAACCCAATGACTAGACACAACCGCATTTTTGTTGTTGTTGCAAATAGACTCAACCGCAGCTTGATCATGAAGTGGGTTTACTTGCATCCCTAGGTGAGTGCCCTTTTCGGCCTGCCCTAGGACCCGACCTTGCAATGGTGAAAATGTCGATCAATACACGTGCTTCATCCATTTTTCAGATGGCACCTCTAGTTAAATACCATGTAAACACTTAGGATGCAAGTAAGAATTAGATGTATTTGATACTACGATATGGTTTATATAGCTTTTCGTACCTGCACACGTGTATTCAGCTTGTTTTACAGATGTTTCATCTTCTTCTATCATTTTCAGAGTTGGATGTTTTCTGTCTTCTTGAGTTGGACTAGTAGGGAAAACGTCATATGTGTAAGACCGATTGAGGAGAGCAAAAATACAAAGGTGAATATGGTTCTGCGCACACCCATGTGATAGTAAATTTGAAAAATATACGATGTTTAAAAAAAACTAAAATTTTGGGGTACAAAACTTGGCCGACCATTCTACTCACGTGTGAAATTTCGCGAAGTATTGACACCAGTGGCACTCTTAGTGAAGAAAATACAATTAAAACCTTATTATTCATCGAAACAGTGTTTTTTAATATATCTTTGATTTTTTTCATTTTTTCCAAGAATACCATGGATGTCAATTCTTCATGAAACTTCATACGCGAGTGTATGTATGTTATAACAAAATATTTTTTTCTACTATTTTCTCTGAATTAATAATTTATATGGGAAGGGGGTGGAACCATATTCATCATATCCGCGTGCACGAGGAGTCTTTTTTCTTTCTTTCTGTGGAGCGAAGAAGAGGACGAAGGGGAGATCCCGGAGAGTATGGGCCCAGACGAATTCTTGTGCTGCTCGGCCCACACATGGACAGGAATGACTGTGTGACAAGGGCCCAATACGCGGCGACCACCTTCTTCTCTCTTCTTCATCCATTCCACAATATACGGGCGGTCCATGGCCTTCTTCTTCCCCTCCGGCGCATCCGCCGGCGGCGCCCCACTCGCCAGCACCTCGGCCGTACAACCCTACACTATCTACCAAGAGTTCATTTACTGCCCACCCTGTCCCCCAGGTGCTGCCTCGGTTTGTCTTCCTGCCCCTACACTAAGATCCCGCATTGTACCATGGCCCCTTGACCGCAACCGCGCGCAGCAGCTCGCCGCCCCCCGGGCAGCGAGGCTGTCTAAAAGGACGCGTGAGCTTCATGGCGGTCGCCCACCCCGTAGCTGCGTTCCCTCCCAACCCCCACCTCCGATTCATGTCAAGTTAGAGCTGCCACCGGGAATTTAGCGGTGGCCAAGAAACCTCAGTGTTAGAATATATAACCGTATTGGTTTTGTATAGTTATACGGTTGTATATGTGTAGTCCTTGTATAGGTGTCCGTATATTGTACGATACGAACTCCGCCTTGTAACCTATATATATTGATCAATACAAGGCATCACAACGTGTGGTTTCCCTATTCTTACATGGTATAGAGCCTAAAAACCTAACCCTAGCCTGTGCCGCCCTCCTCCTCCTTCCGTTGCCGCCGAAGCCACCACCTCCTCTCTCGCCGCTGCGCCCGCACCGCCGCATCCATGTCGCAGCCCGACGCCGACGCGGCAAACCAGGCGCTGGCCACCGCCAAGGAGCGCCAGGACGCCGAGGCCACCGAGGCCGCCAAGGCCAAGCTGCCCCTCGCGACCGCCGCCGATGGATCCAGGACGAGCGCGGGTCTTTCTCCTTGACCTCGCTGCACGCCCAGGCCGTCGGCCTCCACTCCATCAAAGGCCATGTTCCCGTCGAGCTCGCGCTCGACACCGGCGTTCACCGGCAGTGGCGCACCTTGTTCCGTGCCGCCTGTCGCAAGTACGCCCTCCTGGATCACCTCGACTTCGATGCTCCCGATGTGCCGAACCCGGAGTGGTCTCTCCTCGACGCCACCGTCCTCTCTTGGCTCTATGGGTCTGTCTCGCTCAGTATCCTCGACGCCGTCATGACGCCCGGCGACGATCCCCTCGTCGTCGATCTCTGGAACAGCATCAACGGTCTCTTCAACGACCACAAGATCAATCGTCAACTCCACCTCACGGCCGAGCTCGGCGATGTCAAGATGGGAGAGATGAGTATGGCCGACTATCTTCAGAAGGTCAAGTCCCTCTCCGATGGGCTTGCGGATCTTGGTGCCCCCGTTGACGATGCCGAGATGGTGGTTCACTGCCTCAACGGCCTCTCCGAGCAATACGAGTCCACCGCCAATCTGATCTCCCTCATGCCCGGTATGACCTTCGTGCAGTGCCGCTCGTTGCTTGCGCTCCAAGACATGAAACGCAAAAACCGCCGCGCCCGCAACTCGGACACGACCCTCTTCACCAACACCGGCAACCCTGGCAAGGCTCCTAGAAAAGGAAAGAAGAAGAAGAAGGCCACCACTGGAGTAACCAAGGAAATCATCCCGGCGCCCGCGACCCCGCAGGCTGCCACTCCTTCCTGGTCCTCACCGCAGCATCCCTGGAACGGCGCCATCCAGATGTGGCCCTATGGCCAAGGGGGGCTACTCGGTCGCGCGCCGCCCAGCTACACCCCTACTCCCAGCTACGCGCCCCGGCACACCCCGTCGCCCCATGCGTTCTACGCCCAGAACCCGTACGGCCTTGCTCCCTACGGCTACGGCTACGCCTCTGGACAGCCCTCCTATGGTCTCACCGGCACGGCTCCATCATCACCGGCATCAACTTCGGCTTCATGGGACCAGGCCGCGCTCATGCATCAGTTCCAGACCATGGGGCTGCAAGCACCAACCAGGGAATGGGTGATGGACACCGGCGCCTCCTCCCACTTCGCGTCCGATCCCGGTATGCTCACCTCCGTGTCTCCCCCTCCTCCTCTCGTCGTGCTGTCATTGTCGGTAACGGTTCCACTCTTCCAATCACCGGTACCGGGCATGCACGTCTTCCTATTTCCACCACCTCTCGTCCTCTTTACCTTCGTAATGTCTTAGTAGTTCCTAACATAGTTAAAAACCTTTTGTCCGTTCGTCAGTTCACCATTGATAATCGTGTCTCAGTCGAATTTGATCCTCTTGGTTTTTCTGTGAAGGATCTTCTATCCAGGACCGAGATTCTCAGATGCAATAGCTTCGGAGCTCTCTACTCCATCCGCACTTCCTCTACCAGCCAGCCACACGCCTTCCTCGTCGTCGATGCAGCACTCTGGCACCGTCGGCTTGGGCATCCTGGGCGGCCCGTCATGGAGTCATTAGCTCGTTCTTCGATTATCCCTAGGGAAAAGAATAAAAGTAGTTTGTGTCATGCTTGTCAGTTAGGTCATCATGTTCGTCTTCCTTTTTCTTCCACCAATCGTGTAACCACTACTCCGTTTCAAATAATTCACTGTGATTTGTGGACATCTCCTGTTGAGAGTATTTCTGGCTTTAAGTATTATCTCGTTTGTCTCGACGATTTTACTCATTATGCATGGGTTTACCCTCTACGGATTAAGTCCGAAGCCTTCTCGCACTTGTCGTCCCTTCATGCTTTAGCGCTCACCCAGTTTAGTGAAGGAAATATGCCCTAGAGGCAATAATAAAGTTATTATTTATTTCCTTATTTCATGATAAATGTTTATTATTCATGCTAGAATTGTATTAACCGGAAACATAATACATGTGTGAATACATAGACAAACAGAGTGTCACTAGTATGCCTCTACTTGACTAGCTCGTTAATCAAAGATGGTTATGTTTCCTAACCATGGACAAAGAGTTGTTATTTGATTAATGGGATCACATCATTAGGTGAATGATCTGATTGACATGACCCATTCCATTAGCTTAGCACCCGATCGTTTAGTATGTTGCTATTGCTTTCTTCATGACTTATACATGTTCCTATGACTATGAGATTATGCAACTCCCATTTGCCGGAGGAACACTTTGTGTGCTACCAAACGTCACAACGTAAATGGGTGATTATAAAGGTGCTCTACAGGTGTCTCCAAAGGTAGATGTTGGGTTGGCGTATTTCGAGATTAGGATTTGTCACTCCGATTGTCGGAGAGGTATCTCTGGGCCCTCTCGGTAATGCACATCACATAAGCCTTGCAAGCATTACAACTAATATGTTTAGTTGTGAGATGATGTATTACGGAACGAGTAAAGAGACTTGCCGGTAACGAGATTGAACTAGGTATTGGATACCGACGATCGAATCTCGGGCAAGTAACATACCGATGACAAAGGGAACAACGTATGTTGTTATGCGGTCTGACCGATAAAGATCTTCGTAGAATATGTAGGAGCCAATATGGGCATCCAGGTCCCGCTATTGGTTATTGACCGGAGACATGTCTCGGTCATGTCTACATTGTTCTCGAACCGTAGGGTCCGCACGCTTAAAGTTACGATGACAGTTATTTGAGTTTATGCATTTTGATGTACCGAAGTTTGTTCGGAGTCCCGGATGTGATCACGGACATGACGAGGAGTCTCGAAATGGTCGAGACATAAAGATTGATATATTGGATGACTATATTCGGACACCGGAAGCGTTCCGGGGAAGTTTCGGATAAAACCGGAGCACCGGGGGGTTACCGGAACCCCCCGGGGGGTTAATGGGCCTCATGGGCCTAAAGTGGAGAAGAGGAAGGGGCTGCCAGGGCAGGCCGCGCGCCCCCTCTCCCCCTAGTCCGAATTGGACAAGGAGGGAGGGGCGGCGCCCCCCCTTTCCTTCTCTCCCCCCTCTCTCCTACTTGGACAAGGAAAGGGAGGGGAGTCCTACTCCCGGTAGGAGTAGGACTCCTCCTGCGCGCCTCCTCTAGGGCCGGCCGCACCCCCCCCTTGGATCCTTTATATACGGAGGCAGGGGGCACCCTAGAACACACAAGTTGATCTTCGTGATCGTTCCTTAGCCGTGTGCGGTGCCCCCCTCCACCATATTCCACCTCGGTCATATCGTTGTAGTGCTTAGGCGAAGCCCTGCATCGGTAGAACATCATCATCGTCACCACGCCGTTGTGCTGACGGAACTCATCCCCGAAGCTTTGCTGGATCGGAGCCCGGGGAGCGTCATCGAGCTGTACGTGTGCTAAGAACTCGGAGGTGCCGGAGTAACGATGCTTGGATCAGTCGGATCGGGAAGACGTACGACTACTTCCTCTACGTTGTGTCAACGCTTCCGTTGCGATCTACAAGGGTACGTAGATCATACTCTCCCCTCTCGTTGCTATGCATCACCATGATCTTGCGTGTGCGCAGGAAATTTTTGAAATTACTACGTTCCCCAACAGTGGCATCCGAGCCTAGGTTTTATATGTTGATGTTATATGCACGAGTAGAACACAAGTGAGTTGTGGGCGATATAAGTCATACTGCTTACCAGCATGTCATACTTTGGTTCGGCGGTATTGTTGGACGAGGCGACCCGGACCGATATTACGCGTACGCTTACGCAAGACCGGTTCTCCCGATGTGCTTTGCACATAGGTGGCTTGCGGGCGACAGTCTCTCCAACTTTAGTTGAACCGAGTGTGGCTACGCCCGGTCCTTGCGAAGGTTAAAACAGCACCAACTTGACAAACTATCGTTGTGGTTTTGATGCGTAGGTAAGATTGGTTCTTGCTTAAGCCCGTAGCAGCCACGTAAAACTTGCAACAACAAAGTAGAGGACGTCTAACTTGTTTTTGCAGGGCATGTTGTGATGTGATATGGTCAAGACATGATGCTAAATTTTATTGTATGAGATGATCATGTTTTGTAACCGAGTTATCGGCAACTGGCAGGAGCCATATGGTTGTCGCTTTATTGTATGCAATGCAATCGCGATGTAATGCTTTACTTTATCACTAAGCGGTAGCGATAGTCGTGGAAGCATAAGATTGGCGAGACGACAATGATGCTACGATGGAGATCAAGGTGTCGCGCCGGTGACGATGGTGATCACGACGGTGCTTCGAAGATGGAGATCACAAGCACAAGATGATGATGGCCATATCATATCACTTATATTGATTGCATGTGATGTTTATCTTTTATGCATCTTATCTTGCTTTGATTGACGGTAGCATTATAAGATGATCTCTCACTAAAATTATCAAGAAGTGTTCTCCCTGAGTATGCACCGTTGCCAAAGTTCGTCGTGCCCAGACACCACGTGATGATCGGGTGTGATAAGCTCTACGTCCATCTACAACGGGTGCAAGCCAGTTTTTGCACACGCAGAATACTCAGGTTAAACTTGACGAGCCTAGCATATGCAGATATGGCCTCGGAACACGGAGACCGAAAGGTCGAGCGTGAATCATATAGTAGATATGATCAACATAACGATGTTCACCATTGAAAACTACTCCATCTCACGTGATGATCGGTTATGGTTTAGTTGATTTGGATCACGTTATCACTTAGAGGATTAGAGGGATATCTATCTAAGTGGGAGTTCTTAAGTAATATGATTAATTGAACTTAAATTTATCATGAACTTAGTCCCTGATAGTATCTTGCTTGTTTATGTTGATTGTAGATAGATGGCTCGTGCTGTTGTTCCGTTGAATTTTAATGCGCTCCTTGAGAAAGCAAAGTTGAAAGATGATGGTAACAATTACACGGACTGGGTCCGTAACTTGAGGATTATCCTCATTGCTGCACAGAAGAATTACGTCCTGGAAGCATCGCTGGGTGCCAGGCCTGCTGCTGGAGCAACACCAGATGTTATGAACGTCTGGCAGAGCAAAGCTGATGACTACTCGATAGTTCAGTGTGCCATGCTTTACGGCTTAGAATCGGGACTTCAACGACGTTTTGAACGTCATGGAGCATATGAGATGTTCCAGGAGTTGAAGTTAATATTTCAAGCAAATGCCGGATTGAGAGATATGAAGTCTCCAATAAGTTCTATAGCTGCAAGATAGAGGAGAACAGTTCTGTCAGTGAGCATATACTCAAAATGTCTGGGTATAATAATCACTTAATTCAATTGGGAGTTAATCTTCCAGATGATTGCGTCATTGACAGAATTCTCCAATCACTGCCACCAAGCTACAAGAGCTTCGTGATGAACTATAATATGCAAGGGATGAATAAGACTATTCCTGAGCTCTTCGCAATGCTGAAAGCTGCGGAGGTAAAAATCAAAAAGGAGCATCACGTGTTGATGGTCAAGAAGACCACTAGTTTCAAGAAAAAGGGCAAAGGGAAGAAGAAGGGGAACTTCAAGAAGAACAGCAAGCAAGTTGCTGCTCAAGAGAAGAAACCCAAGTCTGGACCTAAGCCTGAAACTGAGTGCTTCTACTGCAAGCAGACTGGTCACTGGAAGCGGAACTGCCCCAAGTATTTGGCGGATAAGAAGGATGGCAAGGTGAACAAAGGTATATGCGATATACATGTTATTGATGTGTACCTTACTAATGCTCGCAGTAGCACCTGGGTATTTGATACTGGTTCTGTTGCTAATATTTGCAACTCGAAACATGGACTACGGATTAAGCGAAGATTGGCTAAGGATGAGGTGACGATGCGCGTGGGAAACGGTTCCAAAGTCGATGTGATCGCGGTCGGCACGCTACCTCTACATCTACCTTCGGGATTAGTATTAGACCTAAATAATTGTTATTTTGGTGCCAGCGTTGAGCATGAACATTATATCTGGATCTTGTTTAATGCGAGACGGTTATTCATTTAAATCAGAGAATAATGGTTGTTCTATTTATATGAGTAATATCTTTTATGGTCATGCACCCTTGCAGAGTGGTCTATTCTTATTGAATCTCGATAGTAGTAATACACATATTCATAGTGTTGAAACCAAAAGATGCAGAGTTGATAATGATAGTGCAACTTATTTGTGGCACTGCCGTTTAGGTCATATCGGTGTAAAGTGCATGAAGAAACTCCATACTGATGGACTTTTGGAACCACTTGATTATGAATCACTTGGTACTTGCGAACCGTGCCTCATGGGCAAGATGACTAAAACACCGTTCTCCGGTACGATGGAGAGAGCAACAAATTTGTTAGAAATCATACATACAGATGTATGTGGTCCGATGAATATTGAGGCTCGTGGCGGATATCGTTATTTTCTCACCTTCACACATGACTTAAGCAGATATGGGTATATCTACTTAATGAAACATAAGTCTGAAACGTTTGAAAAGTTCAAAGAATTTCAGAGTGAAGTTGAAAATCATCGTAACAAGAAAATAAAGTTTCTACGATCTGATCGTGGAGGAGAATATTTGAGTTACGAGTTTGGTGTACATTTGAAAAATTGTGGAATAGTTTCGCAACTCACGCCACCCGGAACACCACAGCGTAATGGTGTGTCCGAACGTCGTAATCGTACTTTACTGGATATGGTGCGATCTATGATGTCTCTTACTGATTTACCGCTATCGTTTTAGGGATACGCTCTAGAGACGGCCGCATTCACGTTAAATAGGGCACCATCAAAATCCGTTGAGACGACGCCTTATGAACTGTGGTTTGGCAAGAAACCAAAGTTGTCGTTTCTGAAAGTTTGGGGCTGCGATGCTTATGTAAAAAAAACTTCAACCTGATAAGCTCGAACCCAAATCGGAGAAATGTGTCTTCATAGGATATCCAAAGGAAACTATTGGATACACCTTCTATCACAGATCTGAAGGCAGGACTTTTGTTGCTAAATTCGGAAACTTTCTGGAGAAGGAGTTTCTCTTGAAAGAAGTGAGTGGGAGGAAAGTAGAACTTGACGAGGTAACTGTACCTACTCCCTTATTGGAAAGTAGTGCATCACAGAAAACTGTTTCAGTGACACCTACACCAGTTAGTGAGGAAGCTAATGATGATGATCATGAAACTTCAGAACAAGATACTACTGAACCTCGTAGATCAACCAGAGTGAGATCCGCGCCAGAGTGGTACGGTAATCCTGTTCTGGAAGTCATGCTACTAGATCATGATGAACCTACGAACTATGAAGAAGCGATGGTGAGCCCAGATTCCGCAAAATGGCTTGAAGCCATGAAATCTGAGATGGGATCCATGTATGAGAACAAAGTATGGACTTTGGTTGACTTGCCCGATGATCGGCAAGCAATTGAGAATAAATGGATCTTCAAGAAGAAGACTGACGCTGACGGTAATATTACTGTCTACAAAGCTCGACTTGTCGCAAAAGGTTTTCGGCAAGTTCAAGGGATTGACTACGATGAGACCTTCTCACCCATAGCGATGCTTAAGTCTGTCCGAATCATGTTAGCAATTGCCGCATTTTATGATTATGAAATTTGGCAGATGGATGTCAAAACTGCATTCCTGAATGGATTTCTGGAAGAAGAGTTGTATATGATGCAACCAGAAGGTTTTGTCGATCCAAAGGGAGCTAAAAAAGTGTGCAAGCTCCAGCGATCCATTTATGGACTGGTGCAAGCCTCTCGGAGTTGGAATAAACGCTTTGATAGTGTGAATAAAGCATTTGGTTTTATACAGACTTTTGGAGAAGCCTGTATTTACAAGAAAGTGAGTGGGAGCTCTGTAGCATTTCTGATATTATATGTGGATGACATATTACTAATTGGAAATGATATAGAATTTCTGGATAGCATAAAGGGATACTTTTATAAAAGTTTTTCAATGAAAGACCTCGGTGAAGCTGCTTACATATTAGGAATAAAGATCTATAGAGATAGATCAAGACGCTTAATTGGACTTTCACAAAGCACATACCTTGACAAGATTTTGAAGAAGTTCAAAATGGATCAAGCAAAGAAAGGATTCTTGCCTGTATTGCAAGGTGTGAAGTTGAGTAAGACTCAATGCCCGACCACTGCAGAAGATAGAGAGAATATGAAAGATGTTCCCTATGCATCAGCCATAGGATCTATCATGTATGCAATGCTGTGTACCAGACCTGATGTGTGCCATGCTATAAGTTTAGCAGGGAGGTACCAAAGTAATCCAGGAGTGGATCACTAGACAGCGGTCAAGAACATCCTGAAATACCTGAAAAGGACTAAGGATATGTTTCTCATATATGGAGGTGACAAAGAGCTCATCGTAAAAGGTTGCGTTGATGCAAGCTTTGACACTGATCCGGACGATTCTAAATCGCAAACCGGATACATGTTTACATTAAACGGTGGAGCTGTCAGTTGGTGCAGTTCTAAACAAAGCGTCGTAGCGGGATCTACATGTGAAGCGGAGTACATAGCTGCTTCGGAAGCAGCAAATGAAGGAGTCTGGATGAAGAAGTTCATATCCGATCTAGGTGTCATACCTAGTGCATCGGGTGCATCAGGTCCAATGAAAATCTTTTGTGACAATACTGGTGCTATTGCCTTGGTAAAGGAATCCAGATTTCACAAGAGAACCAAACACATCAAGAGACGCTTCAATTCCATCCGGGATCTAGTCCAGGTGGGAGACATAGAGATTTGCAAGATACATACGGATCTGAACGTTGCAGACCCGTTGACTAAGCCTCTTCCACGAGCAAAACATGATCAGCACCAAGACTCCATGGGTGTAAGAATCATTACTGTGTAATCTAGATTATTGACTCTAGTGCAAGTGGGAGACTGAAGGAAATATGCCCTAGAGGCAATAATAAAGTTATTATTTATTTCCTTATTTCATGATAAATGTTTATTATTCATGCTAGAATTGTATTAACCGGAAACATAATACATGTGTGAATACATAGACAAACAGAGTGTCACTAGTATGCATCTACTTGACTAGCTCGTTAATCAAAGATGGTTATTGTTCCTAACCATGAACAAAGAGTTGTTATTTGATTAATGGGATCACATCATTAGGTGAATGATATGATTGACATGACCCATTCCATTAGCTTAGCACCCGATCGTTTAGTATGTTGCTATTGCTTTCTTCATGACTTATACATGTTCCTATGACTATGAGATTATGCAACTCCCGTTTGCCGGAGGAACACTTTGTGTGCTACCAAACGTCACAACGTAAATGGGTGATTATAAAGGTGCTCTACAGGTGTCTCCAAAGGTAGATGTTGGGTTGGCGTATTTCGAGATTAGGATTTGTCACTCCGATTGTCGGAGAGGTATCTCTGGGCCCTCTCGGTAATGCACATCACATAAGCCTTGCAAGCATTACAACTAATATGTTAGTTGTGAGATGATGTATTACGGAACGAGTAAAGATACTTGCCGGTAACGAGATTGAACTAGGTATTGGATACCGACTGCCGGGGAACTGATCCACGAACACCTATGGGACCGGCGGACCGGGTCCCTTTCGGTTCGGCGGGGGCGGAGGTTGCGCAAAGAGCAAATCGAGGCGATGCACGCGAGCGATTTACCCAGGTTCGGGCCGCACGGATGCGTAAAACCCTACTCCTGCTTTGTGGTTTGTATTGATTTCTTGCTCGGGAGCGCGGAGTGCTACAGTACACACCAGCAGCTAGCGAGACCGAGCGTGAGTGTTCGAACCCCCCTCGACGTTGCACACGGGCCTCCTTTTATATGCTCCAGGGGTTACCGACAGGTGGCAACGGAGGTAAAGGGCAAAAATGGAAAGGTGCTGCGGTAGGCACAGCTACCTGCTACAGTGTATCATACCAACCCTGACCGGCAGGGACAAGGGCATTAAATGCCCGTCTGTGTCGCCTAAACAGTGCGAAAAGGGACCGCCAGGGACGCCACCGTTCGCCATGATGGCGATCTTGTCAGCGCCGTTTGCCACCGCACGCCCCTGGCTGCACAGCCTTCCGCCACGTACGCCTGGAGGGGCCCCAGAGCGACACGTTGGTGGATGTGCTGGAGCGCGGGCTCGGAGAGGTGGCTTGCCGCGGCAAGCGCCTTGCCGCGGTCGTTGTCTTGTCGTGTCCGGGAGCTTGTCACTCATCGAGCCTTGCCGGAGCGCGTGGTGCGCAGCGGCAAGTTCCTTGCAATGCCTTGGGTGGCCTTCCCGGCAAGTTCCTCTCGCCGGGGTCTTGGGATGCTTTTGTTAGCCTTCCCGGCAAGCTCCTCTTGCCGGGGTCTTGTCTTCTTGGCTTGGACACTTTGTTCTTGAATGGCTTCAAAGGAACCACGGAGGACCTTGGCGGCCACGCGGCAAGCCTTGCCGCGGGATGCTGCGACTGCCCGTGCACAAGTTCGGGATACTAGGGTACCCCTACTCTTGTACACCGACAGGAGCCCCCGGGCCTGGGCCATACACGGTGCCGAGCGCTGTTGGGCCAGGCCCAAAACAGGGCACGGGCACGCGCGGCCTAGGTTGCGCCGTATCTTACTCCGTATCCACCGCGCCCTCCCCGAACGGCACGCGTTGAATGCGGCGTCGTGGGAGAGATCATGGGGGTTACTTTATTTGGAAATGCGGAACGTCCGCCCCCTCCCTCTTTATAAGCAGGGGAAGCAGGGGCAGTTCGCCCACTTGCCCGTTGCCATTCCCAATCTCAGAAATCTCCGCCGCTCCCTCGCCTTCCCAAAACTGAGAGAGAGAGAGAGAGCAGCGCTCCGCCCCCACATCGCCACCAACACCACCAACGCCGTCGACCTCCTCCACTGTTTCCGCCATGGCTCCAAAAGCCGACAAGGGGAAAGCCATGAAGTCGACCGAGGCGCAGCGGCTCGCTGCGCTGCGGAAGGAGCGGTCCGTCTTCCCCCCCAAGCTTGGCGCGAAAGAGCTGAGGGATAACTATTACTTGTTCTGGTCGGCGGAGACGCGCGCGCATCCGCGCACTAAGGTACTCCCCGCCGCCGCTTGGAAGAAGGCTCCGAATGGATACCCCTTTTTTGCTCTGTTCTTCTACTGCGGGCTCTGCCTGCCTTTCTCTGAATTCTTCTGCGATATCATGAATACCTACGGGTTCCACCTCCTTGACTTCACCCCCAATGTCGTCCTGACAATGGCAGTTTTCGCACATCTCTGCGAAAACTTTGTCGGAGTCCTTCCCAACGTTGCCCTCTTCCGCCACTTCTTCATACCCCGAGTAGAGAGAGGAGAGCCTCTATCCGGCGGAATCGCCTGGATCTCAAGGGCCGGCAAGAAAGAAACCTATCTGGAGGGGGAGTTCCGCGGCAAGTGGGAGGAGTGGAGAGCAGATTGGTGCTGGATTGACGAGGAGAACCCGCAGCCATTCACCGTCCGGCGCCGAACCCCAGTAACCCGCGGCAGCGATTGGAGTGACGTGGCCCCGGAGGACGACAAGCTGAAGATTGCCGTCACCAGGATCCTGCGCCTGAGGCTTGCCGGGCTTACTGTTGGTGCTGTTGGCGCAGACTTCCTTCGCCGCCGCATCGCCCCCCTGCAGGAACGGGGGAGGCCAACTTGGGAGTTCAAGAACGCGGCAGATATCATGAGGCTGCGGCCGGGCCTCAACTACAACTTCACAGTCCTGGAGCTCAACGCGATGCTTCAGGAGCTCTTCAAGTATGATCCCCAACATCCCGAGGTCTTCAGGTTGCCGGGGGGCGTCGTTCCGCTGTGCAACAATTCCTCGCTCGACCGCATCCGTGCCATGATGCCGGAGTGCGACTCGCACGGGATTGTGCCAACTTGGCAGGAGCCTGCAGACGAGGTTGTGCAGCAGTTCTTCGACGATTTGGTGGAAGTGCCGATCCGCGCCGACGAGAAGAAGGGCCTCACCCGCGACACCACCGATGCGGAGCTTGCACTCATCGCCACTAGGGTGGAAGAGGCGGCAGCAGCCGCAGCCGCGGGCGAGTTTGGGTTCACTATGGCGGAGGCAGATGCAGCAGAAGCGGCAAGCCGTGCCGAGCGAGGGGAGCCCGTCGGCAAGGCGGAGCTCGCCGGGCGTATCGCCGAGCCGAGCGAGCCCGCCAAGGACGCGAGCGGCTCGTTGGAGATCAATTCTTCTTCCACTTTGTCTTCAGACAGCCCACCGCGAGCAGAGCCTCCATCTCCGCCAAGAAGGCGTCTCCGCAAGGTCGGTGACGTGGCGGAGCGGCAAGCGGGTCAACAGTCGCCGCGCCGCATGACACGCTCCACGGCGGCAAACACCGTTGCCGCGGGAGCGCCTCATGCTGTGACGGCAACTAGAGCGGGATCTAGCCGGACCACCGCTTCAGTTCCTGCCGCTGCTCATGCCGCGCCGACAACCGGAGCGGGGTCGTCTCAGACCGCCGCCACTGCTCCCGCCAAGCGGCCAAGGGAAGCTTCTCCTCCGCCTCCTCCCGCCGAGCGCGCGCCGGGCTTTGACTTCTCCGCGTTAAGCTCCAACGAGGAAGAAGAAGAAGAAGAGTAAGCTTCTCTTGCTGTGCTTGTAGTCCTTCAACTCTTGTTGTTTATCTTGTTTCTCACTCGCTTTTCCCTGAACCTGTTCCTCTTCAGGACTCTGGCCCAGAGAGAGGCAAAGGGAGCCAAGGCCCCGGTGGTCATCATCGAGGACGAGCCCACTGTGACAGCAGGTGGCGCGCCCGAGAGAACCTTGCCGGACCCGGCGACTTTCCTCCAGGGCAGCCCCCAGCGTAAGTGTATGAATTACTTTCCGTGGCGAGGCGCGCCTGGGTACTTGTCTTTGCTGATATCTGCTTGCTGACTTGTGTAGGAGCCGAGCAGCCTCACCAGGAGCCAAGGGAGAATTCCCCGACAAGGAAGAACTCTCCGGCAAGGGAGGGCTCCCCGGCAAGGGAGAAGTCTCCGGCAAGGGAGGGTTCCCCGGCAAGGGACAGCACCAGCGGCCCCCCGATGGTGGAGACCACTACTGCAGAGCCCGGTGCAGGTACTCTTCTTGCTTCAAAACTTCCCTTGGGTTCTTCTTCTTTTGATCTTCTTGAGTTTTTGCTGGATTTTGCTTGATTCTTCTCCCCTTGCCGGCTGTCAGACCCATCTGCTACGGAGCGGATGGAGACCGAGGTCGCCACCGAGGACGTAGCCGGCGCGGGTGATCCCGCCGGCGCCGAGGCCGCCAAGGCTGGCGCCGTGGAGACTGGCGAGGGATCTGGCGATCGTACTGACGGCCCAGAGGCCGCAGGAGCGCCAGGCGCTACGCCGACCGCCGACCCGTCCGCCGAAGCCGCAGCGCCAAGCACCGAGGAGCCCCAGCCGGGCGTTTACTTGGAGGCCGGCGAAGGCGTCTTCATCAACCTCCCCTGGGCTTCAATCTCCAGGGCGCCGGTCGAGGGGGAGATCTTCGACGGAGAGGTGCTTGCCTCCGCGGGGTTGAAGCTGGTCGATGCGCCAAGCAGCAGCAGCAACGAGCCCGAAGAAGAGCGGCTGCTGCGGAAGTTGATGTCGCTCTACCACGCGCGGCAAGCCAAGCTGGAGTCCCGCGAGGCACTTGTCGCGAAAGCGGGAGCTGACATCGAGAAGCGCGCGGAAGAGCTCGGGGGTTTCCACCGAGAAGCCCTCCGATCCCTGGCGGAGGAGCGGGAGCAGCTCGGTGAAGCGCGGAAGGCCTTTCTCCTCGAGAAGGCCGAAGCCGAAGAGCGGAAACGACTTGCCGCTATGAAGCTAGCCGCGGAAGAGGGCGAGCTGGCGCAGCGGAAGGTCAATCTTGACACCCACGAGGAGGAGCTTGCCGCGCGCGAGGGAAAGCTCGCCGAAGCCCTTAAACAAGCAGAGGACGCCGCCGCCGCCGCCGAAGCCGCCAAGGGGGAGTTGAAGACGAAGGTGGCGCAGCTAGAAGCCGATCTCGCCGAGAAGGGCAGAGAGCTCAGCGCCGCCAAGGTCTCCAACGTGGATCTTGAGTTGAAGCTAACCACTTTGACCAAGACTCTGGACAGCGCCAAGAAGCGGGAGGCGGCCTTGAAGGAAGAAATCAAGGCTGACAAGGCGCTGCTGGAGAGCGCTGTCGCCGCCCAGAACACCTTCAGTGAGACTGTGACGCACTGGACGGAGAGTCTGGTGAACGCCGCCACAGATATCGACAAGGAGCTGGTGCAGCTCGGGATGGAAGATCTTGGGTATTCCTTCAACGACAACCTCCAGCCCAGCGCCAAGCTCGTCCTGTTCTTCAAGGGCGTGGCGACAGCCCTCCAGCGACTCCGGGAGAGGATCCCCAAGCAGCTGGCCGATGAATCGCGCAAGATCTGCGCAGGAGCTCTTGAGAAAGTGTTGATGAAGGTGGCCTTCCGCAATCCGGGCCTCCGCCTCACCAACATCCTCAGGACCTTGCCGCCAGAGGCCGATCTGGAGGAGCTCAAGGCCCTTGTTGCACCCATTGTGGACAAGGTGAGCGGAATCAAGAGGGTCGAAGGCGATCGCGTGGATTAGGCCGCCCATTTCTTCTTTCCTTGTCGCTGTTTGGCATGTTATGAAAACGATCTATTAGAGCTGCGACAAGTTATCTTTGTAATATAGCTTTGTTCTGGGTATTAATTGCAATGTTATTCCCTTTACTTGACTCCTTGCTTTGTATGCTTTTACCCTACGCTTTTAGGGAACTTGCCGGCGCAGGCACCTGGGCCGCGAGCGCTGAGTGCGGGACATCAGCAGCCTGTTGGCGGTGCCGCTACCGGCAAGAAACCTTGTCGCAACTAGTTGCAGCTCACTTAAGTTGCTGCCGGGAACTGATCCACGAACACCTATGGGACCGGCGGACCGGGTCCCTTTCGGTTCGGCGGGGGCGGAGGGTGCGCAAAGAGCAAATCGAGGCGATGCACGCGAGCGATTTACCCAGGTTCGGGCCGCACGGATGCGTAAAACCCTACTCCTGCTTTGTGGTTTGTATTGATTTCTTGCTCGGGAGCGCGGAGTGCTACAGTACACACCAGCAGCTAGCGAGACCGAGCGTGAGTGTTCGAACCCCCCTCGACGTTGCACACGGGCCTCCTTTTATATGCTCCAGGGGTTACCGACAGGTGGCAACGGAGGTAAAGGGCAAAAATGGAAAGGTGCTGCGGTAGGCACAGCTACCTGCTACAGTGTATCATACCTAACCCTGACGGCAGGAGACAAGGGCATTAAATGCCCGTCTGTGTCGCCTAAACAGTGCGAAAAGGGACCGCCAGGGACGCCACCATTCGCCACGATGGTGATCTTGTCAGCGCCGTTTGCCACCGCACGCCCCTGGCTGCACAGCCTTCCGCCACGTATGCCTGGAGGGGCCCCAGAGCGACATGTTGGTGGATGTGCTGGAGCGCGGGCTCGGAGACGTGGCTTGCCGCGGCAAGCGCCTTGCCGCGGTCGTTGTCTTGTCGCTCACCGAGCCTTACCGGAGCGCGTGGTGCGCAGCGGCAAGTTCCTTGCAATGCCTTGGGTGGCCTTCCCGGCAAGTTCCTCTCGCCGGGGTCTTGGGATGCTTTTGTTAGCCTTCCCGGCAAGCTCCTCTTGCCGGGGTCTTGTCTTCTTGGCTTGGACACTTTGTTCTTGAATGGCTTCAAAGGAACCACGGAGGACCTTGGAGGCCACGCGGCAAGCCTTGCCGTGGGATGCTGCGACTGCCCATGCACAAGTTCAGGATACTAGGGTACCCCTACTCTTGTACACCGACACCGACGATCGAATCTCGGGCAAGTAACATACCGATGACAAAGGGAACAACGTATGTTGTTATGCGGGCTGACCGATAAAGATCTTCGTAGAATATGTAGGAGCCAATATGGGCATCCAGGTCCCGCTATTGGTTATTGACCGGAGACGTGTCTCGGTCATGTCTACATTGTTCTCGAACCGTAGGGTCCGCACGCTTAAAGTTACGATGACAGTTGTTATGAGTTTTATGCATTTTTGATGTACCGAAGTTTGTTCAGAGTCCCGGATGTGATCACGGACATGACGAGGAGTCTCGAAATGGTCGAGACATAAATATTGATATATTGGATGACTATATTCGGACACCGGAAGCGTTCCGGGGAAGTTTCGGATAAAACCGGAGCACCGGGGGGTTACCGAAACCCCCCGGGGGGTTAATGGGCCTCATGGGCCTAAACTGGAGAAGAGGAAGGGGCTTCCAGGGCAGGCCGCGCGCCCCCTCTCCCCCTAGTCCGAATTGGACAAGGAGGGAGGGGCGGCGCCCCCCCTTTCCTTCTCTCCCCCCCTCTCTCCTACTTGGACAAGGAAAAGGGAGGGGAGTCCTACTCCCGGTAGGAGTAGGACTCCTCCTGCGCGCCTCCTCTAGGCCGGCCGCACCCCCCCCCTTGGATCCTTTATATACGGAGGCAGGGGCACCCTAGAACACACAAGTTGATCTTCGTGATCGTTCCTTAGCCGTGTGCGGTGCCCCCCTCCACCATATTCCACCTCGGTCATATCGTTGTAGTGCTTAGGCGAAGCCCTGCGTCGGTAGAACATCATCATCGTCACCACGCCGTTGTGCTGACGGAACTCATCCCGGAAGCTTTGCTGGATCCGAGCCCGGGGAGCGTCATCGAGCTGTACGTGTGCTAAGAACTCGGAGGTGCCGGAGTAACGGTGCTTGGATCGGTCGGATCGGGAAGACGTACGACTACTTCCTCTACGTTGTGTCAACGCTTCCGTTGCGATCTACAAGGGTACGTAGATCATACTCTCCCCTCTCGTTGCTATGCATCACCATGATCTTGCGTGTGCGTAGGAAATTTTTGAAATTACTATGTTCCCCAACATTTAGTGCACGCTTGCAGGCTATTCAGTGTGATAATGGTCGTGAGTTCGATAATTCACTCCTCCATTCGTTTGCCTAGCACCATGGAATTGCACTCCGCTTTTCATGTCCATACACTTCGCAACAGAATGGCAAAGCCGAACGCATTATTCGTACTTTTAATGACATTACTCGTACACTCCTTATCCAAGCTAGTATGCCACCTCGTTTTTGGGTCGAAGCTCTTCACACCGCCGTTATGTTGCATAATCGGCTGCCTTCCAAGGCAATCTCGGATCGTATTCCTTTTCATGCCTTACTTGGCGTAGATCCTGCCTATGCTGGTCTTCGGGTTTTCGGATGTCTATGTTACCCCAACACCACAGCCGTTGCTCCGCACAAACTTGCGCCTCGCTCCGTGCCATGCATGTTTCTAGGGTACCCATCATGGCATCATGGCTATCGTTGCCTTGATCGTTCCACCCAAAAGATCATCATCTCTCGTCATGTAGTGTTCGATGAGTCAACCTTTCCCTTTGCCTCCACTCCATCTTCGTCAACTCCTACTCCTTCCCTGCACACTTATGAATTTTTGCAGGGTACCGAGCAGCCGGTCTCGTTGATGCCGTTCACCGTGCCAGGCACGGTGACCCCGGACGCGGCCCCACGGTCGCCGCCATGGTCGTCGTCACCACCGCCATGGTCCCCTCCACGGTCGCCGCCACCGACCTCGCCTCGGTCGCCGCCACCGACCTCGCCCCGGTCGCCTCGGGCACGAGCTTCTGCCGAGGGCCCTGCTGGGAGTCCCGATGGTGGCCCTGCTGGGAGTCTTTCTCCTACTACAACAGCGTCACCGCCAACAACGCCGTCGCCAGCTCCTGCTGCTGTGGATCTACCCCGGACTCGCCGGCCGCGGGCCCCTCCACCGCCACCATCCCACGACATGGCCACTCGTGCTAAACAGGGCATTGTGCAGCCGAAAAAGATATTTGATCTTCATGTTGAGGGTTTATCTCCAATACCGAAGACTTATCGTGGTGCTCTCAAGGATCCAAATTGGCATTCCGCTATGGTTGAGGAGTATGGTGCTCTTCTCTCCAACAACACTTGGGACCTCGTTGATCCACCTCGCAATGCTAACATTGTTACTGGTAAGTGGATCTACCGTCACAAGATGAAGTCTGATGGTTCTTTGGATCGCTACAAAGCTCGTTGGGTGCTTCGTGGATTTTTACTCAGCGGGAAGGTATCGATTTTGATGAAACTTTCAGCCCGGTCGTTAAGCCAGCCACTATTTGAACAGTGCTCTCTCTTGCTCTCTCTAGTGACTCGTCCATTCATCAGCTTGACGTCAAGAATGCGTTCCTCAATGGCACTCTCATCGAGACTGTTTATGCTCGTCAGCCTTCTGGGTTCACTGATCCTAGTTTCCCTGATAAGGTTTGTCATCTCAACAAATCACTCTATGGTTTGAAACAGGCACCTCGAGCATGGTTTCAGCGGTTTGCTTCGTTCATTGCATCTATTGGTTTCATTGGCTCCAAGTCCGACAGCTCATTGTTCGTCTATCGGCGTGGTGCTGACATGGCCTATCTCCTGCTCTATGTGGATGACATTATCCTGACTGCATCTTCCTCGACATTGTTGCACAGTTTGATTGCCTCTCTTCGTACCAAATTCAGTATGACAGATATGGGTGATCTTCATTATTTTCTGGGCATCTCTGTCACACGCAGCAAGGACAGTTTGTTCCTCTCACAGGAGAAGTATGTGACGCCCTCGATTCAATCGTACACTAATCATGCACGCAAATGTGTACGATCAAGATCAAGGACTCATGGGAAGATATCACAACACAACTCTAGACACAAATAAAAAACAATACAAGCTTTATATTACAAGCCATCGGACTCGAGGGCTCGAATACACAAGAGTCAGCGGAAGCAACAATATCTGAGTACAGACATGAGTTAGACAAGTTTGCCTTAAGAAGGCTAGCACAAAAGCATCTACGATCGAAAAGGCAAGGCCTCCTGCCTGGGAGCCTCCTAACTACTCCTGGTCGTCAGCGGTCTCCACGTAGTAGTAGGCATCGGGCGTCAGGCACATTCCAGACGCCGCTGCGCCAGTCCTGCTATCCCCTGCGCTCCCGACATCTTGGCCTGCACCTCCACCGCGAAAGAAAGAAAGCAAACAAAACGCGGAGACACAAGGCGGGAGCCCCAAAGCACACCCGTCGCAGCTCCCATCCAAGAGTATCGCAAAGCAACCGATCTACCACCCATATATATCGCAACATTCATCAACACACGGACAGGCACCCTGTATCCCACCTGCCTCGCCGCAACCTCCGCCCCGGCACCACCTGCGTGAGCTGCAGAAATGCCAGAAATAGAGAGAAGGCCTAGTCCTATCGAAGACTAGCATCTTCTGGAAACCACCATCTTGCAGCAACCGGAGGGAGTAGAGTAGCATAAAGTAAAGTAGTAGAAGTGTTATCAACCTCGGCCGGAGATCCTTTCTCGACTCCCTGCGAGAAAGCATCCCAGAGCCATACTATCCAGTTATCATCACAATCCAATTCTCATCACCATCCAGTTCTCATCACAAGTATCCAGTTCTAGTTGTATCGATCGGGATACAACTCCAAGTGTCCGTTACCGTAGGACAGGCTATCGATAGATGTTTTCTTCCCTGCAGGGGTGCACCAACTTACCCACCACGCTCGATTAACTCCGGCCGAGACACACTTTCCTGGGTCATGCCCGGCCTCGGCCAAACAATACGCCGCAACCCGACCTAGGCTTAATAGAGAGGCCAGCACGCCGGACTAAACCTATGCCCCCAGGGGTCATGGGCCATCTCCCAAGCGCCCGCACCCAACGCCCAGCACCCGCTATGGCCCCTGGCAGATGATAGATGGGGCCCATGCCCATGTCTTGTTAAAAAAACGAAAAGAAAATGTAATTTAAAAATAAAAATAAGTAATTAGTTAATTAATTAATTAAGTAACTAATTAATTAATTAGGTAACTAATACTTTATTAACTCTGTTTAGTACCTAATTAACTTGATTAGTTAATTAAAACTGTTAATTAGTTGTTAGACTATGACAGAACGGCCCCACACGTCAGGGTTGACTTTGGTCAACTCTGTTGAGTGCTGACGTCATGATGACGTCATGCTGATGCAGTAACCCCCATTTTAGTTTTAATAATAATTTCAGAATATTGTTTTAACTTTAGGAAATCTTATTAAATAAACCGTAGCTCGGATCGAAAAACCTTATACATGAAAGTTGCTCAGAACGACGAGACGAACCCGAATACGCTACCCACATACATGTCAGATGCCTCTAACTATCTGAACATGGAACATTCCACCTCCAGTCATCTGCTGACACAGGTCCGGAACCGGGAAAACATTCCCGGTTGTTTTCCCCCTTCACCTATATTCGTGCATGGCGCATTATCGATATAATGTCTACTAACAGGCGCCACGAGGCCCCTACGGATATATTATGACTCCTTAAGCTCGTTGATGGCATGTTTGCTTTAAGGAATCATGCGCTCTCTGTTCATTCACAGCCTCAGATGCTACTTACGATAGGACCCATCGATAGAACCGTATGCCCCCTGTTCGGAAGACGATACTGGTGCGAGCGAAACGACGCGCAGCGTGCAATTGCTCAGCAGCAGAGCCACAGCGCTCAAGTCAACTCTCCATCTCGCTGTGTGCAACCTTCCAGCTCCACCCGACGTCTCACATCACTCTGCCATTAAGCCTACGCGCTGTAGTACACCTCTCCTCTAGCGGTCAACCCGTCTTTGCTTGTAACAGGGCTCCAGTGATGAGCTCAATAAGTGTCATTGTTATGACTCCTTGCTATACCTGTGTGTTTCTAACAGCTCGAAGGTGCGGAACCTCTGTGTGATATGTATCACCCTCATTCGACGTCGATTGCCCTTCGTTATCTGCTTCCTCAGGTGACCGTAAGAGTAACACCACTAGAAGCTTCGACATTCTTTAGGGGAGTTGCACTTGGGATACTAGGAGCCTGATCCATCTAGTCGGGAAGATGGTTAGAGGAGCGCCGCAACACTTCAGCCTCCGATGTGACGCTATGGTTTGCCACCCTGCTTCATTCATCGATGACTCGCCGAATAGCTACACTACTAGTACGATACGTCTTGATCAGGAGTCGATTGTATAAGAGAGTAACCACCCCTGCGCCACCTCGATCATGCTAACATCTACTAGAGCGCTTCTCGTAGTCATCAAATTTAGGATCGACTCGTGTATATTTTGCTTGTAGAAGTTTACATCGGGAGTGCCGAGTGGTGCCGGTACCTTTATAACATTCACTCGCTGTGATCTCTAGGGTAGCTACGGCCCCTGGTCTATCATCCATCGCTCGATCACGCTCAAGGCCAATCGACGATCATCGATGATGAAGCAGGGGCAACAGGGACAAGTGGGGGTCTCTGATGGATCACTAACCAACCTATACTAAGCAGTTTAGGATAGGCAGATAAGGTACTGCAGTAGATACAAAAGCAGGCTATGCATCAGAATAGGAGCAAACAATAACAATAGCAAAATCTAATGCAAGCATGAGAGAATTGTATGGGCGATATCGGGATGATCAAAGAGGGGGCTTGCCTGGTTGCTCTGGCAAGGAGGGGTCGTCGTCGACGTAGTCGATCACAGGGGCAGCATCGGTCTTGGAGTCTACCGGAGAGAAGAGGGGGAAGAAACAGTAAATATAAAGCAAACATAGCATCACAAAGCATAACATGGCAATATGTTGTGTCGGGTGTGACTTAACGTATGGCTGCACGATATAGGTGAAGGGGGAAAACAACCGGGAATGTTTTCCCGGTTCCGGACCTGTGTCAGCAGATGACTGGAGGTGGAATGTTCCATGTTCAGATAGTTAGAGGCATCTGACATGTATGTGGGTAGCGTATTCGGGTTCGTCTCGTCGTTCTGAGCAACTTTCATGTATAAGGTTTTTCGATCCGAGCTACGGTTTATTTAATAAGATTTCCTAAAGTTAAAACAATATTCTGAAATTATTATTAAAACTAAAATGGGGGTTACTGCATCAGCATGACGTCATCATGACGTCAGCACTCAACAGAGTTGACCAAAGTCAACCCTGACGTGTGGGGCCGTTCTGTCATAGTCTAACAACTAATTAACAGTTTTAATTAACTAATCAAGTTAATTAGGTACTAAACAGAGTTAATAAAGTTAATTAGTTACCTAATTAATTAATTAGTTACTTAATTAATTAATTAACTAATTACTTATTTTTATTTTTAAATTACATTTTCTTTTCGTTTTTTTAACAAGACATGGGCATGGGCCCCATCTATCATCTGCCCAGGGGGCCATAGCGGGTGCTGGGCGTTGGGTGCGGGCGCTTGGGCGCCAGCCCGCTTGGGCACACGCCCAGGGGCGCGGCAGAGGCTGGAGTCGCTGGCTGGCGGCTAGGGGCTAGCGAGGATGGCCGTCAGCGCGAGGCGAGGTGCGAGCGGGCGCGGACTCGCGTGAGCGTCCAGGTGCGTAGGTGAGGCGAGCAGGGGCTACAGGGCAGAGGCCGGCGCGGGACAGAAGCGGGAGCGCGGCGCGCGAGCGGGGCTGCGGCCGGAGCATGGTGAGCACCACCACAGAGGGAGGAGGAGGCCGGTGGGGTTCCTCACCCGCGTTGTAGGGGAGGCCCGATGCAGGGGAATGCAACGACGGGGAGCGATGTAGTCGAGGAGGCGTTCCGGCGGGGCCCGATGATGGCGTGAGGCGGCGGCGACCTCGACGACATCGAGCAGGCATCTGGCCACGAGGGAGAGGGGACGGGGCCGCGAGGAGGACGGCGACGTCGGGGCGAGGTGGTGCCGGCGATTCGGTGACGGCGCACAGCAGCGGGGAGCGAACGGGTCGGGGCGACGGACGACTTCGGGTCAGGTGGCGCCGCGCGTGAGGACAGGGCGCGGGATCGAGGTGGTGGCGAGGGGCGACGGTGATCGGGGACGAGGCGACGGCGTACGGCGGGTCGGGCCACTGGCCCGATCCAGATCCAGAAGGGATCGGGGTGAGGGAGGGGGAGTGGGAAACGAGGAGGAGTGGGGGGTCGTGGGGGCTAGGGTTCTGGTCGGGGTGGGGATAAGGAGGGAGAGGTGGGCCGGCCTGGCTGAAGTGGGCCGAGGCCCAATGGGAGGCCAGGGGCTCTGGCCCTTTATTTTTTTTCTTGCTTTTATTTTAACTTTTGCTTTTCTTTTAACAACTTTATGTTATAGCTATTTTAGGCCAGTTTAACAATTTGCAAAAAAAGTTGGACCACCACCAATATTGTCAAAAGAATTATTGCCACATGATGAACATTTTTGTTTTCATGTCTGAGCATTTTGAATTTCACACAGAATTTGAATTTGAATTCAACTAGAATTCGAAAGAACATGAGACAATAATGATCAGACACCTGTTTAGCAAAAAGATTAACTTAACCCCAGGGGTTACTGTGGCATCATTACACCGGGGTGTTACAACTCTCCTCCTCTAAAAGAAATTCTCGTCCCGAGAATTAAGAGGTAGAAGGGAACATGTGGGGGTATTCATCACGAAGGTTATCCTCGCGTTCCCAAGTGGCTTCATCCTTAGAATGATTTGACCATTGCACCTTGAGGAACTTGGTAACCTTCTGGCATGTTCGACGTTCAGCTTCTTCAAGAATGCATATTTGATGCTCCTTGTATGTGAGATCATCTTGAACTTCAATCAATTCCAGATCCACTTCACGTTCCGAATCCTTGAAGCACCGACGAAGTTGCGACACGTGGAAGACATCATGAACATGAGAGAACTGAGGTGGCAACTCCAATTGATAAGCCACCTGTCCACGACGGGTGAGAATGCGGAAGGGACCAATGTAGCGCGGAGCTAGCTTGCCCTTGACTCCGAACCGATGAGTGCCTCTCAAAGGAGTGACACGCAGATAAGCTTGTTCACCAGGTTGATAAGTTGAACCCCAGTGTTTCCGGTCATAGTTGCTCTTCTGACGGGACTGGGCCGCCTTGAGATTATCCCGGACAATGCGAACCTGCTCTTCAGCTTGTTGAATAATGTCTGGACCAATGAGCGTCCGTTCCCCAATTTCTGACCAATTCAGAGGGGTTCGGCACTTACGTCCATATAGCACTTCGAAGGGTGCCATCTTCAAGCTGTCTTGATAGCTGTTGTTATAAGAGAACTCCGCATAAGGGAGAGATTCTTCCCACTTCTTGCCGAAAGAAATAACACAAGCTCGAAGCATGTCTTCAAGAATTTGATTGACTCGCTCGACTTGGCCTTGGGATTGGGGATGATAAGCAGTGCTCCAGGTAATATGAGTTCCCATTGCCTCTTGGAAACTATCCCAGAACTTCGAGGTGAAAATACTGCCGCGGTCTAAACTGATCTCCTTAGGAATGCCGTGGAGTGACACAATTCTAGAGATATACAAGTTTGCTAATTGACTAGTTGTGATAGTCTCCTTGACTGGCCAAAAGTGAGCAACCTTCGAGAATTGGTCGATGACGACAAAGATAGCATCGTTACCTTTCTGAGATTTGGGAAGGCCAGTGACGAAGTCCATTTGGATCTTATCCCACTTCCATTCAGGAATCGGAAGCGGTTGTAGAAGTCCAGCCGGTTTCTGATGTTCTGCTTTGACGCGATGACAAACGTCACATTCTTCAATATATCGAGCAATGTCTTGCTTCATATTAGACCACCAGTACTTCTGACGGATGTCTAGATACATCTTGGTACTTCCCGGATGAATAGAGAGAGGGGTGTCATGTGCTTCTTTCATCACCTTCTCTGTCATAAGCTCGAACCGGGGCACTACAATGCGATCTCTGAAGTATAAGGTTCCATCTTCACCAAGTGAGAAATCTCTGGATTTCTCTAAGGCAAGATCCTTTTTCATCAAATCAACGTGAGCATCTTTGGCTTGAGCAGACTTAATTGCTTTCAGCAAAGTTGGTTCCAGGACAAGGTTATTTAGAGAACCCTGTGGAACTAGTTGAAGGTTCAGCTTGCATAGCTCTTCATAAAGGCGGGGTTGAGCTTTGTAGACCTGGTGATTATTGCAATAAGACTTACGGCTCAGGGCATCGGCCATTACATTAGCCTTGCCAGGGGTGTAGGATATACCGCAGTTGTAGTCAGCAATAGCTTCCATCCATCGCTGTTGACGGAGGTTTAGATCTGGCTGAGTAAACAGGTACTGCAGACTCTGATGATCGGTGAAGATCTCGCAACGATTACCGAGAAGGTATTGTCGCCATAGCTTTAGTGCAAAGATAACCGCCGCAAGCTCAAGGTCATGAACTGGGTAGTTCTCTTCGTGAGGACATACTTGACGGGAGGCATAAGCAATCACTCTGCGCTCTTGCATTAGGACACAACCTAATCCTTGACGTGAAGCGTCGAAATAGATGACAAAGTCCTTGCGAGAATCAGGGGGAGCAAGCACTGGGGCAGAAGTCAGCTTGTCCTTGAGTGCCTGGAAACTTTCCTGACATTTGTCTGTCCAATCAAACTTAACGCCTTTGTGTAGCAGATTGGTTAGTGGCTTGCCGATCTTGGAGAAGTTCTCGACAAAGCGGCGACAGTAGCTGGCTAGGCCGAGAAAGCTTCTGACTTGCTTGACAGTCTTCGGAGGGGTCCAATCAAGAATAGCCTGAACGTGCTCTGGGTTGACGGCAATACCATCCTTGGAGATGACATGACCAAGGTAGGTGACTTCGGGTAACCAGAATTCGCACTTGGAATACTTGGCATAAAGTTGATGCTCTCGAAGCTTCTCTAGAACAAGTCGAAGATGTTCAGCATGTCCTTCTTTGTTCTTCGAATATACCAGGATATCATCCAGATAGACTACGACGAACTTGTCAAGGTAATCCATGAATATGTAGTTCATCAGACGGGAGAATGTGGCTGGAGCATTGGTCAATCCAAAAGACATGACGGTGTACTCATAAGAACCATAACGAGTGATGAATGCGGTCTTTGGAATATCCTCCTCACGAACACGGATCTGATGGTAACCCAACCTCAAGTCGAGTTTAGAGAATATCGATGAACCAGCCAGTTGATCATACAGATCATTGATCCGAGGAAGGGGATATTTGTTCTGGATTGTAGCTTGGTTGATAGGACGGTAGTCTTGGACCAAACGGTTCGTTCCGTACTTCTTCTTAACAAAGAGAGAAGGTGCTCCCCAAGCAGAGGAACTTGGACGAATGAAACCCTTGCGAAGAGATTTGTCGATTTCCTCCTTAAGTTCAAGGAGTTCATGAGGTGGAATCTTGTAGGGTCGTTTGGCAATAGGAACGGTGCCTGGTTTCAAGTCAATGACGAACTCGACAGCCCGGGCAGGGGGTATTCCTGGAAGTTCTTCTGGAAATACATCTTGGAAGTCGCGAACGATTTGAATCTTTTCAATTCCCTCAAGAGGTGCTACGTTCAATGCATTCAAAGCATAAAGTCGTGCTTCATCGTTTTGAACAAGCCGAGCATGGTAGGTTACAATCTCATCTGAAGGATGTAGGAGGTGAACGACCTTGGTAGCGCAAACGATAGAGGCAGTATGCGCTTTCAACCATTCCATTCCCAGAATGAGGTCAATATTGGAAGACTCCAGAATAATGGGAGAAACAAGGAATTCCAACCCTTCAATTTCAACAGGAACGTCGCGACCAATCATGGTAGTTTGACATCGGCCCGCAGGGGTGCGTACCACTATCGGAGTGTTCATGGGCTCGCATCGAATGTCATGTCCGTAAGCAAAATTTTCTGACATGAATGAATGCGATGCTCCTGAATCGAATAAAACAGAAGCCGGTACTGAATTAACGAGAAGATTACCCATCACAGTGGCAGGCTGGTCTTGAGCTTCATTCAGATCAACATGATTAGCCTGACCACGACCATAAGGTCTGGCATTGTTGTTATGGGGCTGATTGTTACGACCAGTTGAAGGCAGAGCCAGCTGATTCTGATTCTGAGGGCATTTCCTGGAACGGTGACCTGGGAGGCCACACTTGAAGCATAGACCATCATTGGGGTTGGGAGCAGAAGCTTGCGGTGGTACAGCCCGAAGGGGCTGCCTCTGCGGTGGAGGGGGAAGACGAGGTGCAGCATAGGACTGTCTTGGTGCAGGTGCAGTTGGACGATACATGCTGTGGGGGATCCATATCCGACGCTTCTGCGCTAACGGGCCCGAAGATGAGCCAGCATCACGGCTGCGCCTGAGGGACCCCTGGTGTCCCTGAAGACCAGTCTCAACCTGAATAGCCTTGTTCACCAAGGTGGCAAAGTCGCCAAAGTCATGAACGAGCAGTGCTAGCTTGATATCAGGGTGAAGTCCTTCACGAAACTTCTCTTGCTTACGAGCATCAGTTGCAATGTCTTCTTCAGCATAACGTGACAAGTCCAAGAATTCCCGCTGATAAGCATCTACAGACTTGTTGCGTTGGGTGAGGTTGCGGAACTCTCGCTTCTTCTTGTCCACGATTCCCTGAGGAAGGAACCGGGCACGGAAAGTTAGCTTGGAAATCCGGCCAAGTGATGACCGTTCCAGCAGGTAGGGTACGCCTGTGGCTGTCCCACCATAGAGCAGCGGGACCCTTTAGAAAGAAAGATGCAAAGGTGACATAGCTGGCAGGGGCCACACTAGCAGACTCCATTTCATACGTGATGTCGCGGAGCCAGTCATCAGCATCAAGGGGTTGAGTTGAGCTGCGGTAGATAGTTGGGTTGAGGCGCATGAAGTCCTGCAGAGTTACTGGGGTTGGCTATTGATTCATGTTCGGATGAGGAAACTGAGCCATCATTCCTTCCATGAACTGGCGATTCAACTCAAACTGTTGCATCATTCCAGCAAAGAATTCAGGCGGTGGTGGATCGTTGGCACCACGGCCATGACCAGCGGGTCTAACCATCCTGCTAACATGTAACAGGGGGTAGTTCAGCATTGAGCAATTTGCAAAGACAAGGATCATTCATGATGAAACAAGCATAATGAAAGAGGTATGATGGATACCACTTAGTAGTCAACACGACAGGGTGTGTACTACTCAAAATGCTATTCTAAGGAATAACTATGGCTTTATCCAACTTCGGGGTGAATGTGGTCACGGGATCCTAATGTGAAAGTTAGTAAATTCGTTTAACCCGAATGGAAGAGAGATCAGAGTCCCAGAGTATAGACGAGGAGTAAAAGATCCTAATACCACCCAATGGTGACGTGGGCCCGTAAGACACACAGCCAATGTTAGTAAAAGTTTTTCAGTGACTAGACTCAACTTCGGCCAAGGAGTTGGAAAGGGGGCTACCTACAGGCAGTCGGCTCTGATACCAACTTGTGACGCCCTCGATTCAATCATACACTAATCATGCACGCAAATGTGTATGATCAAGATCAAGGACTCACGGAAAGATATCACAACACAACTCTAGACACAAATAAAAAATAATACAAGCTTTATATTACAAGTTATGGGCCTTGAGGCCTCGAATACACAAGCTCGAATACACAAGAGTCAGCGGAAGCAACAATATCTGAGTACAGACATGAGTTAGACAAGTTTGCCTTAAGAAGGCTAGCACAAAAGCATCTACGATCGAAAAGGCAAGGCCTCCTGCCTGGGAGCCTCCTAACTACTCCTGGTCGTCAGCGGACTCCACGTAGTAGTAGGCATCAACGGATGGCATCTGGCTCCTGGGCTCCGACATCTGGTTGCATCAACCGGAAAGAAGAAGAAAAGGGGGAAAAGGGGGAGCAAAGCAACCGTGAGTACCCATCCAAAGTACTCGCAAGCAAGGATCTACACTATATATGCAACATTATCAAAGGAAGGCTGTATATGTGGACTGGGCTGCAGAAATGCCAGAATAGAGAGAAGGCCTAGTCCTATCGAAGACTAGCATCTTCTGGAAACCACCATCTTGCAGCAACCGGAGGGAGTAGAGTAGCATAAAGTGAAGTAGTAGAAGTGTTATCAACCTCGGCCGGAGATACTTTCTCGACTCCCTGCGAGAAAGGCATCCCAGAGCCATACTATCCAGTTATCATCACAATCCAATTCTCATCACCATCCAGTTCTCATCACAAGTATCCAGTTCTAGTTGTATCGATCGGGATACAACTCCAAGTGTCCATTACCGTAGGACAGGCTATCGATAGATGTTTTCTTCCCTGCAGGGGTGCACCAACTTACCCACCATGCTCGATTAACTCCGGCCGGACACACTTTCCTGGGTCATGCCCGGCCTCGGCCAAACAATACGCCGCAACCCGATCTAGACTTAATAGAGAGGCCAACACGCCGGACTAAACCTATGCCCCCAGGGGTCATGGGCCATCTCCCCAGGAACTCCTGCACGTCGCGTACGCGGCCGGTGAGCAGACCTAGCTACCTCCTTCAACAAGGCAGGCGCTTACGCAGTCCAACCCGGCGCGCGCCGCTCAGTCGCTGACGTCTAGTAAGCTTCGGCTGATGTATACAACGCAGAACGCCCATACTATGCCCACGTGATGGTTAGTGCTATCAGGCCAGAGGCCCCTCGGATCAAATATCCAAATCGTAGTGGATTAGGAACGCGCGGTAACAAGCAGAGACTCACGAAAGATGTGACCCCGTTGCCCCGTCTCGAGGACTTGCGACAAGGGCGAGGAATGCCCGGCCACGCCTCGTAATTATCTCGCGGGCACCTTCCAGGTCCGCCCGACTCCACATCACTTGCAATTAAGCTCGCGCGGGTACCCCTCAGGGCCAACCCGTCTTTAGTAACAGGGTCCAGTGCAAAGTCATAGTAACCATAGTAACTGTGTGTCTAACACCAAGGGGAAAACCTGAGGAATCACCCTTGACGGATTCCACTCGATGTAATCATCAAGGTGAACGTAAGAGGAACCACCCTCGAAGTTCACACTTGAGGGGTTGCACGACAGAGCCGTATCGGAAGTGGTTAAGGAGGAAATCACCCTCGATGACCATGGCCGAATAGCTACACTACAGAGATCTCATCAGGAGTGATGTATAGGTACCACCCTCGGCACTCGATTGTAACTCTACAGAGTCGAGCAACAAAAGGGGAAAGTGATGTGCGGTGTCGGGGCCTGGTCTTCGATCACGTAGATCGAGTCATCGATGATGAAGCAGGGGCAACAGGGACAAGTGGGGGTCTCTGATGGATCACTAACCAACCTATACTAAGCAGTTTAGGATAGGCAGATAAGGTACTGCAGTAGATACAAAAGCAGGCTATGCATCAGAATAGGAGCAAACAATAACAATAGCAAAATCTAATGCAAGCATGAGAGAATTGTATGGGCGATATCGGGATGATCAAAGAGGGGGCTTGCCTGGTTGCTCTGGCAAGGAGGGGTCGTCGTCGACGTAGTCGATCACAGGGGCAGCATCGGTCTTGGGGTCTACCGGAGAGAAGAGGGGGAAGAAACAGTAAATATAAAGCAAACATAGCATCACAAAGCATAACATGGCAATATGTTGTGTCGGGTGTGACTTAACGTATGGCTGCACGATATAGGTGAAGGGGGAAAACAACCGGGAATGTTTTCCCGGTTCCGGACCTGTGTCAGCAGATGACCGGAGGTGGAATGTTCCATGTTCAGATAGTTAGAGGCATCTGACATGTATGTGGGTAGCGTATTCGGGTTCGTCTCGTCGTTCTGAGCAACTTTCATGTATAAGGTTTTTCGATCCGAGCTACGGTTTATTTAATAAGATTTTCTAAAGTTTAAACAATATTCTGAAATTATTATTAAAACTAAAATGGGGGTTACTGCATCAGCATGACGTCATCATGACGTCAGCAGTCAACAGAGTTGACCAAAGTCAACCCTGACGTGTGGGGCCGTTCTGTCATAGTCTAACAACTAATTAACAGTTTTAATTAACTAATCAAGTTAATAGGTACTAAACAGAGTTAATAAAGTTAATTAATTACCCAATTAATTAATTAATTAGTTAATTAATTAATTACTTACTTATTTTTATTTTTAGATTACATTTTCTTTCATTTTTTTTAACAAGACAGGGGCGTGGGCCCCATCTGTCATCTGCCCAGGGGGGCATAGCGGGTGCTGGGCGTTGGGTGCGGACGCTGTTGGAAATATGCCCTAGAGCCAATAATAAATTGATTATTATTATATTTCCTTGTTCATGATAATCGTTTATTATCCATGCTAGAATTGTATTGATAGGAAACTCAGATACATGTGTGGATACATAGACAACACCATGTCCCTAGTGAGCCTCTAGTTAACTAGCTCGTTGATCAATAGATGGTTACGGTTTCCTAACCATGGACATTGGATGTCGTTGATAACGGGATCACATCATTAGGAGAATGATGTGATGGACAAGACCCAATCCTAAGCCTAGCACAAAGATCGTGTAGTTCGTATGCTAAAGCTTTTCTAATGTCAAGTGTCATTTCCTTAGACCATGAGATTGTGCAACTCCCGGATACCGTAGGAGTGCTTTGGGTGTGCCAAACGTCACAACGTAACTGGGTGGCTATAAAGGTACACTACGGGTATCTCCGAAAGTGTCTGTTGGGTTGGCACGAATCGAGACTGGGATTTGTCACTTTGTGTGACGGAGAGGTATCTCTAGGCCCACTCGGTAGGACATCATCATAATGTGCACAATGTGATCAAGGAGTTGATCACGAGATGATGTGTTACGGAACGAGTAAAGAGACTTGCCGGTAACGAGATTGAACAAGGTATCGGGATACCGATGATCGAATCTCGGGCAAGTATCGTACCGCTAGACAAAGGGAATTGTATACGGGATTGATCGAATCCTCGACATCGTGGTTCATCCGATGAGATCATCGTGGAACATGTGGGAGCCAACATGGGTATCCAGATCCCGCTGTTGGTTATTGACCGAAGAACATCTCGGTCATGTCTGCATGTCTCCCGAACCCGTAGGGTCTACACACTTAAGGTTCGATGACGCTAGGGTTATAAAGGAAGTTTGTATGTGGTTACCGAATGTTGTTCGGAGTCCCGGATGAGATCCCGGACGTCACGAGGAGTTCCGGAATGGTCCGGAGGTAAAGATTTATATATGGGAAGTCATGTTTTGGTCACCGGAAAGGTTTCGGGTTTTATCGGTAACGTACCGGGACCACCGAGAGGGTCCCGGGGGTCCATCAAGTGGGGCCACCAGCCCCGGAGGCTTGCATGGGCCAAGAGTGGTAAGGGACCAGCCCCTGAGTGGGCTGGTGCGCCTCCCACAAGGCCCAAGGCGCCTAAGGGAAGAAGGGGGGGCAAACCCTAAGGGCAGATGGGCCCTAAGGCCCATTCTCCCTGCGCCTCCCTCTCCTCCCCTCTTGGGCGCCCCCCCCCTTTTCCCATCTAGGGCTGCCGCCCCCCCTAGGGGTGGGAACCCTAGAGGGGGCGCACCCTCCTCCCCTCCTCCTATAAATAGTGAGGCCTAGGGGCTGCCCAACACATGATTTGATCTCTCCCTGTTGGTGCAGCCCTCCCTCTCTTTCTCCTCATATCTCCTGTGGTGCTTGGCGAAGCCCTGCAGGATTGCCACGCTCCTCCACCACCACCATGCCGTTGTGCTGCTGCTGGATGGAGTCTTCCTCAACCTCTCCCTCTCTCCTTCCTGAATCAAGGCATGGGAGACGTCACCGGGCTGTACGTGTGTTGAACGCGGAGGTGCCGTCCGTTCGGCACTAGGATCTTCGGTGATTTGGATCACGACGAGTACGACTCCATCAACCCCGTTCTCTTGAACGCTTCCACTTAGCGATCTACAAGGGTATGTAGATGCACTCTCCTTCCCCTCGTTGCTGGTCTCTCCATAGATAGATCTTGGTGACACGTAGGAAAATTTTGAATTTCTGCTACGTTCCCCAACAGGCGCTTGGGCGTCAGCCCGCTTGGGCACACGCCCAGGGGCGCGGCAGAGGCTGGAGTCGCTGGCTGGCGGCCAGGGGCTAGCGAGGATGGCCGTCAGCACGAGGCGAGGTGCGAGCGGGCGCGGACTCGCGTGAGCGTCCAGGCGCGTAGGTGAGGCGAGCAGGGGCTACAGGGCGGACGCCGGCGCGGGACAGAAGCGGGAGCGCGGCGCGCGAGCGGGGCTGCGGCCGGAGCGTGGTGAGCACCACCGCAGAGGGAGGAGGAGGCCGGTGGGGTTCCTCACCCGCGTTGTAGGGGAGGCCCGATGCAGGGGAACGCGACGGCGGGGAGCGGTGTAGTCGACGAGGCGTTCCGGCGGGGCCCGACGATGGCGCGAGGCAGCGGCGACCTCGACGGCGTCGAGCAGGCGTCTGGCCACGAGGGAGAGGGGACGGGGCCGCGAGGAGGACGGCGACGTTGGGGCGAGGTGGCGCCGGCGATTCGGTGACGGCGCACAGCGGCGGGGGGCGAACGGGTCGGGGCGACGGACGGCTTCGGGTCAGGTGGCGCCGCGCGCGAGGACAGGGCGCGGGATCGAGGTGGTGGCGAGGGGCGACGGTGATCGGGGACGAGGCGACGGCGTACGGCGGGTCGGGCCACTGGCCCGATCCAGATCCAGACGGGATTGGGGTGAGGGAGGGGGAGTGGGAAACGAGGAGGAGTGTGGGGTCGTGGGGGCTAGGGTTCTGGTCGGGGTGGGGATAAGGAGGGAGAGGTGGGCCGGACTGGCTGAAGTGGGCCGAGGCCCAATGGGAGGCCAGGGGCTCTGGCCCTTTATTTTTTTTCTTGCTTTTGTTTTAACTTTTGCTTTTCTTTTAACAACTTTATGTTATAGCTATTTTAGGCCAGTTTAACAATTTGCAAAAAAAGTTGGAGCACCACCAATATTGTCAAAAGAATTATTGCCACATGATGAACATTTTTGTTTTCATGTCTGAGCATTTTGAATTTCACACAGAATTTGAATTTGAATTCAACTGGAATTCGAAAGAACATGAGACAATAATGATCAGACACCTGTTTAGCAAAAAGATTAACTTAACCCCAAGGGTTACTGTAGCATCATTACACCGGGGTGTTACAAAGTATGCATTGGATCTTCTTGACAGAGCTGGCATGTTGCAGTGCAAATCCATCTCCACTCCCGTTGATAGTACCTCCAAACTTTCAGCCAAGTCCAGTGATCCAGTTGCAGATCCCACCGAGTATCGTAGTATTGCAGGTGGTCTTCAATACCTCACGTTCACTCGGCCGGACATCTCTTATGCTGTGCAGCAGATTTGTCTTCTTATGCATGATCCTCGGGCTAATCATTTGCTCCTTGTGAAGCGTCTGCTTCGCTATATCCGCGGCACCACCGGCCATGGCCTCACTTTGTTTCGACGCAGCTCCAACAAATTGCTGGCCTATTCTGACGCTGATTGGGCAGGTTGCCCTGACACTCGCCGGTCTACCTCAGGCTATTGTGTCTTTCTTGGCACTAACTTGGTGTCGTGGTCTGCTAAGCGGCAGCACACGGTCTCTCGCTCCAGTGCCGAGGCCGAATACATGGCAGTTGCAAATGTTGTGGCTGAAACATGTTGGTTACGGCAGCTTCTTCAGGAGCTTCATCGACTGGTGACTGGTGCCACTGTGGTGTTTTGTGACAATGTGAGCTCTGTTTACATGACACAGAATCCCGTTCATCATCAGCGCACCAAGCATGTGGAGATCGATTTACACTTTGTGTGAGACCGGGTCACCACAGGCGAGGTCCGGGTTCTTCACGTTCCGAGTTCTTCTCAATTTGCGGACATTTTCACCAAAGGATTGCCATCTCCTTTCTTTTTGGATTTTCGGGACAGTCTTAACATTTGCCGACGCCCGTTTACGACTGAGGGACGGTGTTAGAATATATAACCGTATTGGTTTTGTATAGTTATACGGTTGTATATGTGTAGTCCTTGTATAGGTGTCCGTATATTGTACGATACGAACTCCGCCTTGTAATTTATATATATTGATCAATACAAGGCACCACAACGTGTGGTTTCCCTATTCTTACACTCAGGCATCGGGTTCTCTTCAGTTCTTTTTAACTCTGATGGATCCATTGGTTCAGCTGCTCATTTACTGTTACTCTTTTACTTATCCTGTGTCTATATGCAGTTCGTCTGCAGTCTTCAGAGTTTTTGCTCTTTGCTCCTTGGTTGCAGATTAATCAAACAACGATGGTGGGACGAAACGACGGTGGAAAAAACGTTGGCACCCACGACATGCTACCCGTGACTCGTACACGGCACGGTGCTTTGACATACCACGTCAGCTTTGTGCTCTAGTCGTTTTTGCACTCAACATGTCACACACTGCATCGGCTTTGCGCTGAAGATTCTTTCTTACACATACATCAGATGTGTAGCCCACCGGATTCTTGGAAAATTTCCAAAAGAATCATAGCAAACATGAGTCAGAGTCGACTAAAATTCCAAAAGAATCTTTGTCTGTAGTTTATCTGCAGTAATCACAATGTTTATCCTGTGTTCTCGGTTGCATGAGCAAGCAACAGCTGAATTGGAGATGGAATTCAGTTAATATTGCTTAGCTCAGTTAGCTTATCAAAAAATTGTTTTACTCCTCTCTCTCTAAAAAGAAAGAGTACGTGTTACTGGTTTGCTTACTTCTGAATCTATAAATTGATCTCCAGCAGTTTGATTTTTTTACCTTGTGATTCCCTTGGTCGCAGGTTAAGCGGCCACCAGTTAATGTTGGCGATGGATTCAATTACTGTCATCTAGATCGCTTGGAAGATATCAGTTTAGGTTGTCTTTACCATGTGGGGACTGAAAGCTACTAGCCGGCTTCCGCTGCTGACGAGCACTCCTGAATCCTGATGCCCGACGTACTGCTTGTGAGTTTCTTGTGTGGTTCGCCATTTTCATGCTGTAATTTCCTCTCCATGTTGGGCATGAACTTTGGTTTCCACTGTTTGTTGGCATGAACTTTCTTGTGTCAAGCAAACAATTCGGAATCCGCAAGCGAAATGTGTGACGTGATTTATCAGGAACAGAGCATGACTGGCCCACCTATAATTGACCGACCCGCTGTGTTCTTCCTGCGGCATGGCGTATGAGGTCACGGCCATGGTCATCTCCTTCACGCTGTATCAAGTACGCCACTACCACGTCCAGGTGCACATCCACATGGGCATGTACTAGAGTCATCATCATCATCGGGAGCAGATTAACACTAGCACATTATATTTCTGCAGTTTATCTCCAGCAATCAGAACTCTTACTCTGCTCATGGTTGAACTTTAAGCAAACAACAGCTGAAATTGGGGATAGAGTTCAGTTACTGTTACTTAGCGCAGATAGCTTAGAATCCATCAATTGGAGTTACTAGTTTGCTTGCTTCTGAATCTATCAATTCATGTCCACTGGTTAGAGGTTTTTACGTCTTGATTCCCTGAGTTGAGATGTACATGATTCAGTGTCTATAGTTTGTTTTTAGCAGTGACACTTTTTACTCTGTGCTCTCTAGTATAGTTACATGGGTACATCACTGTCAGAATTTTTGGCCTAGATGTGCTCCTTGGTTGCAGCTTAAACAAACAACGATGGTGGGAACTGAAGTTGGCACCCGTGACATGCTATCCGTGGTACACTGTGCACGGTGATGTGACATACCGCATCAGCTTCGGTGCTCAAGTCTTTTTTGCACTCAAGATGTGACGTGACACACTGCATCAGCTTTGTGCTCAAGATTCCTTACGTACTTTAGCTGCAATAACCCTTTTCCACACTGGAATACCAGGCGCACCAGGTATCACGTACTAACCCTTTCACATCACCTGCACTACATTGTACCAGACCCACCAGATTCTTCAATATTTTCCGAAGTAATCGTTGAAAACATCACTCATGTAAATAATTATGTGTCTGTATATGTAGTTTATTTCCAGCAGTCGCTGTTACTGTTACCCCGAAGCTGTTACTCTGTTACCTGATTCTCTGTCTGTATGTAGTTTATCTGCAGCAGTCAGAGTTCTTACCCTGGTTGTGCTCCTTGGTTGCAGCTTAAGCAAATGATGACGCTGGGGAACCGAATGTTGGGACATACCGCATCAGCTTTGTGCTCAAGTCACTCAAGGTGTGATTGATATCAGCTTTGTGCTCAAGATTCTTACATACTTTAGCCAGAGACAAGCTGAGAAAACAGTTTGATGGGGTCATATCCATGGCAGTGGGGTCATCTTCTATCAATCAGTAGTGATTAGTGCAAATTAGTGAAGGATTTCCCAAATTCATTGGTCAATTGACCCCAGTAACTACAATGCAGCTTCGTCCCTGACTTTAGCTGTGTAGCCCCAGGTACTACCGCGCACTGACCGTTTCACATCACCTTTTTGCAATTGGGTGCTCATTACCTGTTAACTCTGTTGCTCGATTTTGTGTCTGTAGTTTACCTCCTGTTGTTCAGAATTTTTACTCTGCTCATGATTGCAGCTTTAAGAAAACAACAGCTTGGAGTTCAGTTACTCTTCGCCCGTGACGGATTAAAAATAAAGCTTATTTATAAATTGGAGCTACTGGTTTGCTAGCTTCTGTGTATATAATAGATTCATCTCACAAACCGTACAAGGACAGTATCGTCATTTGACCGTAATGTAGATCTACTTTTATATACAAGCTGTATGTAACTATGTATACGTACACAAACCGGCGCACAGCCCCTCCGTCTTGAGCTGGCCCATTGTTTTCCTTTTTTTTAAA
>NC_053024.1:734247183-734357534 GCF_003073215.2 Triticum urartu | reverse complement strand
AAGTCCCCGCGGACATTAGCCGTGTAGTTTAAACTTCCAAACCTGACCTGATGGCCAGGGGCGTAGCTTTCGATCTGCTCCAGATGGCCAAGTGAATTGGCCCGCAGTGCGAAGCCGCCGAAGACGAAGATCTGTCCGGGGAGAAAAGTCTCACCCTGGACTGCATCGTTATTGATGATCGGAGGAACCATCGGGCCTAAAAGCGACGACACAGAGGAACTCTCAATGAAAGCACCAATGTCGGTGTCAAAACCGGCGGATCTCGGGTAGGGGGTCCCGAACTGTGCGTCTAGGCGGATAGTAATAGGAGACAAGGGACACAATGTTTTACCCAGGTTCGGGCCCTCTTGATGGAGGTAAAACCCTACGTCCTGCTTGATTAATATTGATGATATGGGTAGTACAAGAGTAGATCTACCACGAGATCAAGGAAGCTAAACCCTAGAAGCTAGCCTATGGTATGAATGTTGTATGTTGTCCTACGGACTAAAACCCTCCGGTTTATATAGACACCAGAGAGGGTTAGGGTTACACAAAGTCGGTTACAATGGTAGGAGATCTAAATATCCGCATCGCCAAGCTTGCCTTCCACGCCAAGGAAAGTCCCATCCGGACACGGGACGAAGTCTTCAATCTTGTATCTTCATAGTCCAGGAGTCCGGCTGAAGATATAGTCCGGCTACCCGGACACCCCCTAATCCAGGACTCCCTCACCCGACCACGGCAGAAGATAGCGAAAAGATGAGTGTCATCCCCTATGCCTCGGCCATAGGGTCTATTATGTATGCCATGCTGTGTACCAGACCTGATGTAAACCTTGCCGTAAGTTTGGTGGGAAGGTACCAAAGTAATCCCGACATGGAACACTGGATAGCAGTCAAGAATATCATGAAGTACCTGAAAAGGACTAAGGATATGTTTCTCGTTTATGGAGGTGATGAAGAGCTCGTCGTAAAGGGTTACGTTGATGCTAGCTTCGATACAGATCTGGATGACTCCATGTCACAAACCGGATACGTGTATACTTTGAATGGTGGGGCAGTCAGCTGGTGCAGTTGCAAGCAAAGCATCGTGGCGGGATCTACATGTGAAGCGGAGTACATGGCAGCCTCGGAGGCAGCACATGAAGCAATCTGGATGAACGAGTTCATTACCGACCTAGGAGTTATTCCCAATGCGTCGGGCCCGATGACTCTCTTCTGTGACAACACTGGAGCTATTGCCCTTGCCAAGGAGCCCAAGTTTCACAAGAAGACCAGGCATATCAAGCGTAGCTTCAACTCCATTCATGAAAATGTTCAAGATGGAGACATAGAGATTTGTAAAGTGCATACGGACCTGAATGTCGCAGATCCGTTGACTAAACCTCTTCCACGTGCAAAGCATGACCAACACCAGAACTCTATGGATTTTCGATTCATCACAATGTGACTAGGTTATTGACTCTAGTGCAAGTGGGAGACTGTTGGAAATATGCCCTAGAAGCAATAATAAAAGGGTTATTATTATATTTCCTTGTTCATGATAATTGTCTGTTGTTCATGCTATAATTGTGTTATCCCGAAATCATGTGTTATCCCGAAATCATAATACATGTGTGAATACATAGACCACAACATGTCCCTAGTGAGCCTCTAGTTGACTAGCTCGTTGATCAATAGATGGTGACGGTTTCCTAACCATGGACATAGGATTTCATTGATAACGGGATCACATCATTAGGATAATGATGTGATGGACAAGGCCCAATCCTAAGCATAGCACAAGATCGTGTAGTTCGTTTGCTAAAGCTTTTCTAATGTCAAGTATCCTTTCCTTAGACCACGAGATTGTGCAACTCCCGAATACCGTAAGGGTACTTTGGGTGTGCCAAACATCACAACATAATTGGGTGGCTATAAAGGTACACTACGGGTATCCCCGAAAGTATCTGTTGGGTTGGCACGAATCGAGACTGGGATTTGTCACTCTATATGACAGAGAGGTATCTCTGGGCCCACTCGATAGGACATCATCATAATGAGCTCAATGTGATCAAGGAGTTGTTCACGGGATGATGTGTTACAGGAACGAGTAAAGAGACTTGTCGTAATGAGATTGAACAAGGTATCGGTATACCGACGATCGAATCTCCGGAAAATATCGTACCGATAGACAAAGGGAATTGTATACGGGATTGATTGAATCCTCGACATCGTGGTTCATCCGATGAGATTATCATGGAGCATGTGGGAGCCAACATGGGTATCTAGATCCCGCTGTTGTTTATTGACCGGAGAGTTGTCTCGGTCATGTCTACGTGTCTCCCGAACCCGTAGGGTCTACACACTTAAGGTTCGGTGACGCTAGAGTTATAGAGATATTAGTATGCGGTTAACCGAAAGTTGTTCGGATTCCCGGATGAGATCCCGGACGTCACGAGGAGTTCCGGAATGGTCCGGAGGTAAAGATTTATATATAGGAAGTCCAATTTCGGCCACCGGGAGAGTTTCGGGGGTCACCGGTATTGTACCGGGACCACCGGAAGGGTCCCGGGGGTCCACAGGGTGGGGCCACCTATCCCAGAGGGCCCCATGGGCTGAAGTGGCGTGGGAACCAGCCCCTGGTGGGCTGGTGCGCCCCACCCAAGGGCCCAAGGTGCCTAGGGTTGGAAACCCTTGGGGGCCGTTGCCCCCCGAGGGGGCATGCGCCCCCCTTGTTGGAAACCCTAAGGGGGTCGTTGCCCCCCGAGGGGCCGCCACCCCGGGGGCCGCCGCCCCCCCCTCTAGATGGGATCTCCAAGGGGGCATGCGTCCCCCTAGCCCCTATATATAGTGGAGGGGAGGGAGGGCAGCCGCACCCTAAGCCCTGGCGCCTCCCTCTCCCTCCTGTGACACCTCTTCCTCCTCCAATAGCGCTTGGCAAAGCCCTGCTGGAATTCCGATGCTTCCACCACCACGCCGTCGTGCTGCTGGATCTCCATAAACTTCTCCTCCCCCTTGCTGGATCAAGAAGGAGGAGACGTCTCTGCTCCATACGTGTGTTGAATGCGGAGGTGCCGTCCGTTCGGCGCTAGGATCATCGGTGATTTGGATCACGACGAGTACGACTCCAACAACCCCGTTTTCTTTAACGCTTCCGCTCGTGATCTACAAGGGTATGTAGATGCACTCCTCTCTCTCGTTGCTAGATGACTCCATAGATTGATCTTGGTGATGCGTAGAAAATTTTAAATTTCTGCTACGATCCCCAACAGGTCCTCGGCCCAATCCAACTGATCGGGAGACGACGTGATGAGTACCCCCTAGAACAGGACACCGTCAGTAGCCCCCTGAACCGGTCTTCAAGTTGGGGACACTGCTCGATTCTTCTGAACTATTCTTCATCTTCGGTTGTCGGTCTTGAAAATTGGTTCAACAAATCTTCTCATCTTCGATCTTGAGGATTGCCGAAGTGCATCCGACGAGTTTACACGTCGGGTATCCGAGGAGCCCCTTTAAGTTTCCGGCCTTTATCAATGCCTTGTTATATTTTATGCCACACCTTGGGTTTGAAGTGCTTCTTGTGCGACGGTGCCTTCTCATATCCGAGCTCCAACGACGGACTGTATTTGAGGTATCTTTCGCAGCCGAGCACACACGCCGAACCGCTTCCAAGCTCCAACGCCGGATTGTATCCAAGCCCCCATGCCGGACTATGTCCAAGCTCCAACGCCGGACCGTATCTGAGCTCCAACGCCGGACTATATCCGAGGGGTCTTAGAACACCCCGGTTCAAAAAAGTTGAAGGAGTTTAGCGGAGCTTAATGCCAGAAATGCCCTCTATGGAGCCAGCCATTCAAATCCGAGCTTTATGCCAGACTACCTCCAAGGTGGTGCACCACCTCGGGCTTGGGCTTATTGTTTACGGATTTTATTTCCGATGCGTGTAAATTTATTCGCTGTCAACATGTATAACTAGTAGCCCTCAAAGTGTGTGTCGGCCTAAAACCCGAGATGCACCTGAAGAAAAACATGAAACCGCTGATCCTAGTAGCCCCTGAGACTCAGGTTGATGCGCGAAATCGGCCTGAGGAACAACTCCTAGCTCGATAGCACACGTAGGAATAGAAACGCAGTGTAATATATTAGAGATAATAGTGATCGGCGAATGGGCCCTTGAGAGAGGGTCTTGAAAAGTTGCCGTAATATATTTAGCTTAACGCCGGATAGGTCCAAATGGCACCTATTGTTATCCGAAGACACGTTTGCCCATAGTTCGGTCAAGCCAAACACTTGACAGTTGGAATTTTCTGCATTGCAATAGGCAATGCAGTAGCCCCCGAGACACTGGTCGGGTGGCAACACCAGATCAGGGGATCGATGTGCCCCTTTAATATTTGTAAATAATGAGCGCAAAGCCCAGTAGCCGCCAAGCCTTAATGTGTGCACAGGTGGCCGAATTAAGGATCGAAGACCATTTGACAGAAAATTTTGTTGTGTTGAACACAAACTTCTCGGAAAGAGAATAAAGATCTCTTAAAAGAGCTTAGAGCTGGTCGAAATCCAAGCTCGCCAAGGTAGGCCCCAAGGGGTTTAAAAGATGGAATGCAGTAAATGGATTTTACTCGCAATTTTTGTGTGTAATGATTCTATGTATCCAAGTACTTTACATCATTAATGCTCAGATCTGCATTGTACAAAACTTTGTTGACCGACCATCGGCTTCAACCTCCTCGGCCAGTAGCTGGGGAGTGTTTGTCCTACTTTATAAAGCCTTTACAAGGGCAAAGTTTTACGGCAAACAAGGCAATCCGGTCATACGGATTTATAAACAAAGGTACACGGAGAGATATGTTATATTACGTTTTAACATAAGAAACATCTTCCAAAGAAAATAGTCCCGCTATCGGTTCCTTTCTTTGGGTCGTCATGCTTATCATGATCATGAAAACTCACATCCGATCAATGTGGGAGGAAAATATTGAGGATTTAGTTCGGCGAAAGTTCCCGAACACTATGGTATTAATGAACCAAAATTTTTACTTCCGTCGTTGCCGACCAATGTGATCCTTTAAGATTGCTAGCTCTCGGCTTCACCCAGTCTGAGGTACTAACTCGGATGACCCAGTAGTAACAATCGCAGAGGTGCTCCCTTTACCACCTAGCCGAACAACCGGGAACGTAGGGGTAAGCACACGAGCCAGGCAACCCAGCTTGGCCAAAATCTTAAGTCAAATTGATGCATATTTATGGCTTTACAATGACAATTACAGAAGGCAGTGCTTGTACTGAATACAAATGCAGGTGATATATGTTTATTTTATGTATAATGATTGTATGTACCGAAGTACTTATATCATATATGTGTTCACCCGAACTTTAAACGCGTCTTAACCGACTGTGGGCTTCTCCCTCTTCGGTCAAGGGTCGAAGAGTGTTATGTACTCCACCTGTCGAGAATATCGATGGTGTTTCCGATATCCAGGCAATCATGCCATAAGGCTGTAATAGACAAAGCGCGCTCAGGGAGCTTATGCTATATTACTGACGAAGTGTAAGAAGCATCTTCAAAGAAAATAGTACCTCCACCGATACCTTTCTTCGGTGCTCATTGTTACTATGAGACTTTTGCAATAGATTTTTTGTACTCATGAGTTCCGTTGTGTGCCGACCATGATTGAAAACAATAAGAGCGCTAGCTTTCAGCTTCACCTAGTCTGAGGTCAGAGCTCGGATGACCCGGTCGTGACAATCGCAGAGGTGCTCCCTTTACTCCCTAGCCGAACAATCGGGAACGTAGGGGTAAACACAGGAGCGAGGCAACCCAGCTTGCAAATCGCTTAAGTCAATATGGTGCATATTGTGGCGTAATACACGAACAAGGAACGAAGCCGTACAAGTATAACCATATGCTAGAGGAAAGGCTTCACGAAGGAAGCCCCCAAGTGAACTGGGTATTTGAATTTGTGCATCACAAACAAAGTTTTGACAAGGAAGTATGATGCTTGGTCGAACCGAAAAAAAATTAAAACCAAAAGTTTTTTAGCATGAAAGAGACTTAGCTTGTTAATGTGTTTGGCATTGATGACGCGGTCCAAGCTTGATGCAGGAAAAGGTTCCATCCCCCAAGCCAGTCCCGAGGTGGCAGAGCGAAGAGCTCGGCACTCCGAAGTGGTGGCATAGCACGGCCAAAGCGGGCCGGCAGAGTGACGCCGAAGCCCCCTGTGCGGGTTAATGAAGTGTTGACGAAGCCCCCCGTCCAGCCGAGGAGACAGCACTGCCCAACTCGATTCATTCACCTGTGCATAAAAAATAGTGCAAACCAGAGATAATGGTAATAATGATGAATAAAATTGTTGCATAATATATAATTTATGCAAAGTCAGTAATAAAAGAAGTATGGCCTGTGTGCCGAACACTCAGCGAGGTAGAGCTCTCTCGGCGATGCCGAAGTCCCCGAGGCAACCGAACACGTCGGTATGGCAACACGACAAACAAGGTGACCACGCAAGACGATTTATGCCAATTTGAGACAGCGGCGTTGGCTTGTCGAAGCGACCGCGTCACATAGTCGAAGTCGATCACCATCGCGTGACTGTCGATAATGCGGCCGCCATTTGACAGGCCTGCGTAGAGATAATGGAACAAACTAGATTTGGGGAGAATAGACCCAAACAAGCTAAAATTACTGGGATAAATAGCACCTGGTTTATTTATTGTAGCAATCCGAAGAAAGGTGACTCCCAAAATTGGGACTCGATCCGCACACCCATTGCCTGATGGGTGATAAAGCGTCAGCATGGCAATGCTGGCAACAGTTGGCTTGCCGAGACAAAGCCCTCGGTCCAGCTAATCGTGACAAAACTGGTCGGCTGGTGACGCCAAAGTCACCGGAGAAGGTTGATGAGAGATGATGAAGCCCCCAGTCTAGCCAAGGTGTTGGAGCAGCTCAGCGAAGAGATGCCGGAGTCTACATGTCAGCCGATGTGTCGTAACAGGTTGGCGTGATGGACATCGGCTTGAAGAAGCAACAGTGCGGCCCTGCCAATGCCGGTCGTGACGTGGTCAATGCCGGCTTGATGAAGTGAACGTGCAGTGATGTTGGTGATGATTTATCCTTCGCGATGCCGAACTCTTGTTCGACTTGCTGAGATGATGATCTGAAGAAGTTGAGCTCGGCTCAATAAAGTGACAACGTGTCTAGCGCGGGTCGGCAGCCGTAGAGCGACGTTGTCGGGCTGGTTTGACACCAGCGCAATGGTGAAGATCATATTGGAAAAGACTTCAAAATTAGCGGGATGTGTTTGGGAATAAAACACAATACCCCATACAAAACTTCCTTAAAAAAGGATGTCCGAAATCCCGTTCATAAAAAAGATGAATTCGGGTCGGATTCGTTCTCGCGCAGAAAACAGATCTGAAAAGTGATGCACTAATCGGAAGGTTCCCGGAGTTTGGACGGTCGGATCAAGCTGAAATTTTGAGGGGTGGTAGATATAGGAATTACGCAGCCGATCAACGGTTGGATCTTCCAAAGGACGTCCGAGCTAGAAGCTGGACACCGCGCCCTAAACTCGTCCAGATTCTCGTCCAGATTTGACAGGGCTCCGGTATATCGTGGATTGACAGAGATTCCTCCATCGAAACTCGACGAAATTTTCCAGGGTTGTTGTAGACTCAATTCTGCACTATTCCACCGAAGCAATCGTTAAAACGACACTTGAGGAGGCGGTGGCGGCGGATACAAGTTCGTTGTCCAGAAAAACAGCACGGTTGCCCGAGGGTAACGTTGACGTTGAGCCCCCGGGCTCCCTGGATGATTCCTCCATGATCTTGATAGAGATCGAAGTTGATGTTGATGAAGGCCCTCCTCCGAACATGACGATCGGAGGTAGGGCGCAGTCCTCGGTCCAGCCAAGGTGACCAGTCGAGCCGGTGACGAAGAAGCCGACGTCGCAGTTGATCTGCAGTCGAGCCATTGATCCTTTTGCCGATCACACATCGGAACTCTCAATGAAAGCACCAATGTCGGTGTCAAAACCGGCGGATCTCAGGTAGGGGGTCCCGAACTGTGCGTCTAAGGCTAATGGTAACAGGAGGTGGGGGACACGATCTTTACCCAGGTTCGGGCCCTCTCGATGGAGGTAATACCCTACTTCCTGCTTGATTGATCTTGATGATATGAGTATTACAAGAGTTGATCTACTACGAGATCGTAGAGGCTAAACCCTAGAAGCTAGCCTATGATATGATTGTTGTTATCTCTATCAACTTGCCTGGCCTCGGTTTATATAATGCACTAGAGATAATGCACCAGAGGCCTAGGATAACAAGAGTCCTAGCCGAATACACCGGTGGGGAGGAGTCCTTGTCTCGGTCACCAAGTCTTGTGGAATCTTCCTTCTATACGGCAGTTGTCCGAACTGGCCCATGAGTATACGGCCATGGGGGTCCTCGGCCCAATCCAACTGATCGGGAGACGACGTGATGAGTACCCCCTAGTCCAGGACACCGTCAGTTATGATAAGAGGGACTTCGTTGCTAGGAAGCACGGTAAAGAAAGAGAACCATGGGTTCAAAAACCTATGCCTTTTCCTCTTAAACCATTCAAGAAAAAGGATGATGAGGATTTCAAGCGCTTTGCTGAAATGATTAGACCTATCTTTTTGCGTATGCGTTTGACTGATATGCCTAAAATGAATCCTTATGCTAAGTACATGAAAGATATTGTTACAAATAAAAGAAAGATACCAGAAGCTAAAATTTCCACCATGCTTACTAATTATACTTTTAAGGGTGGAATACCAAAGAAACTAGGAGATCCAGGAGTACCAACTATACCTTGCTCCATTAAAAGAAACTATGTTAAAACTGCTTTATGTGATCTTGGAGCCGGTGTTAGTGTTATGTCTCTCTCTTTATATCGTAGACTTGATTTGAATAAGTTGACACCTACTGAAATATCTTTGCAAATGGCCAATAAATCAACTGCTATACCTGTCGGTATTTGTGAGGATGTGCCTGTTGTGGTTGCAAATGTTACTATTTTAATGGACTTTGTTATTCTTGATATTTCCGAGGACGATAGTATGTCAATTATCCTTGGTAGACCCTTTTTGAATAATACTGCTGGGGCTGTTATTGATTGCAACAAAGGCAATGTCACTTTTCATGTTAATGGTAATGAGCATACGGTACACTATCCGAGGAAACAACCTCAAGTCCATAGTATCAATTGTATTGGAAAAATTTCAATGATTACTATTGGAGGTTTTGAATTTCCTCTTCCTACTGTCAAGAAGAAATATGATATTCTTATTGTTGGGGACATGCATATCCACGTTGAGGTAACTTAGTGCTATTCGAAGATTCTCCGGTTTCATGCGATTCGGAATGAGTTTGTTAACAAGACTTGATCAACCTTGTTAGTGGATTCCTTTTGATGAGCATGAGATGGATGAAGTTAGAAAGCACAACTCTCTGTACCCTCCTCCTACTTTCTGTTATTTAGATTAAATAAAGCAAAAATAGTATTTTTCTGTCTGTTTTCTGATTTATCCTTGCAATAAAAACACCCCGAAAATAAAAGCTCTCCAAATGTCCTGAAAATGAAGTATGATTTTTTGTAGAATATTTAAGAATATTTGGCACTAAGAACACATCAGGGGGCCACACCACCTGGCCACGAGGGTCCAGGGCGCGCCCCCTGCCTCGTGGGCCCCACGTGGCCCCCCTCCACTTATTCCTGCACCCACACACTTCGTCTTCCTCCAGAAAAAATCACCGCACAGCTCAAACTCGTGTTCTAGCTCGCTTTGCTGCGATTTTCGATCTCCTTGCTCAAAGCTTCATTCAGGAAACTATTTTCGGGGATTGTTCTTCGGTATGTGACTCCTCCAATGGTCCAATTAGTTTTTGTTCTAGTGTTTTATTTATTGCAAATTTCTGCTGCTAAGGTGACCCTGTTCTTGATCTTGCATGTCAAATTTATATGGTCAAAAGAAGTTCTACTGCATGATATAGCCTCTAGGCACTTGTGGGAGTAGTTGCTATCAATTTTGTTGAGTTTGGTTCACTTTTATTTTGAGTCATTAAAAATTTTCAGGAATTTTGAAAGAAATAAAATGATGAAGAGATTGTTGAGGGGATCTTCGAGCCGAAGCTCGAAGGATAAGAAAAGTGAGGAAAATAAGAAGCCCAAATATAATCTCCCTTGCACTGCGGAGGTTCGGCCGTGTGAATGGCCTTGTGATGAGTTCTTGAAGGCAGCCGGGATTCATGATGATTTTTATCATTTGGTGGAGAATGCATGCTTCACCGACTTCCTCCATGACCAGCGCGAACAGTATCTCCTACTCACTAATATTTTCGTGCAAAATTTTTACTTTCATGCTTGGAAATCACCACCTTCAGTGGAGTTTCATTTATATGATGAGGTTAAGGAGATGTCATTATATGATTTTTGTCGGGTCTGCAGGATACCCTTTGAGGGCAGCATAGAGGAACCACACCATAATGATGTGGAGGGGTTTATTGATATGATTTCTGTAGGGGAAATGAGGAAAGTTTCAGGTGCAATAATTACTAGCATACATTTTCCTATTTTACGTTACTTTGCAATATTTGCTAGTAGATGTTTAATTGCTCGCGGGAACAATGGAAATCTTAGTGCACCTGATATTGTTATTTTGCATCATGCTTTGTTTCGTGATACAACTTTCAGTTTAGGTGCTGTTATTGCTAAGCGATTAAGTCTGAACCATACAAAGGGCCCCATCTTCGGTGGTATCTTTGCTTCGTGCCTTGCTACACACTTTAATATACCTATTAGGCATTATGAGAAAGAAGAAAAGTTGCTACCCTCTGTTTTTCTAGATTATAAGAGTATGGTAGCACATGATTTTATTGTTAAAAATAAGAAGAAACTGGTTAAGTATAATTTCATATTTGATAAAAATTATTGTGAGATTATTACCTTGCCTGCGCCCCCTTTGTTTAACATATTTTCAGGCAAGTACCTCATTTTGCCGGAGGACATTCATGCATACTTGAGCGTGACACTTGCTCCAGAGGATGAGCCGAAGCCACAACTTGACCCTTATCGACAGTCTGTTTATCAGTGGGATCCGGAGGAGATTGCTTACCAGTGGCACCCTGAGGACCCTCCTCAGTACACCGCAGAGAGTAGCTTTGATCCATGGACATAGACCAACTTAGGCCAAAAGCCTAAGCTTGGGGGAGTACGTATTTCCCACTGACTTACATTCATGTTCACACACTCATTCCAGTTGTCGGTGCTCATACTTTTTCATTGTGCTATCCATGCTAGTTTATTTTCTTTTCTAAGCCTTTTTCTTGTGTGTTTGAAAAATCTTAAGAAAAACCAAAAAAAATTAGTTATAGTTTTTAGATAGTTTACTTTTCATGCTTGTAGTAGTAATTAAAAGAAAACCCAAAAAGATTTTTCGTTCTTCTTTTGCTTGTTGGGAGCTTTCCCGTGTAAATAGTTTTATTTCTTTTCTTTTCTTCGGGGGTCGAGAGGAGAAGACCATGATGAAAATGTTGAGTGGCTCTCATATGCATTATTGTTGATTTAACCAAGAGCCCATATTACCTTGTCTTCTCCCTTGTATTAAATGCTTGCAGATTCCAGCTTAGTCCAATGCACGTGCACTACTATTATTATCCACACCATTCGGTCGTGCGAGTGAAAGGCAATAATGACGATATATGATGGACTGATTGAGATGAGAGAAGCTCGTATGAACTCGACCTATCTTGTTTTTGTAAATATGATTAGTTCGTCATTCTTGATTCAACCTATTATGAATGAAACATGTTCGCAATGACAATTAGAGATTATAGTTGCTCATGCCATGATTAATTAGCTAGGAGTTTATAATGGTTTATCTTGCATGCCAATATGCTATTAAAATGGTTGTGATGTGGTATGATAGGGTGGTATCCTCGTTTGAACGATTAGAGTGGCTTGACTTGGCACATGTTCAAGCATGTAGTTGAAACAAAATCAACATAGCCTCCACGATATTTATGTTCATGGTGAATTATATCCTACTCATGCTTGCACTCAGTGTTGATTAATTTTAATGCATGTTCATGACTGTTGTCGCTCTCTAGTTGGTCGCTTCCCAGTCTTTTTCTAGCCTTCACTTGTACTATGTGGGAATACTACTTGTGCATCCCAAATCCATAAACCCTAAAGTTATTCCATATGAGTCCACCATACCTTCCTATATGCGGTATCTACCTGCCGTTTCAAGTAAATTTGTATGTGCCAAACACTAAACCTTCAAATGAAATTTTGTTTTGTATGCTTGAACAGCTCATGTATCAACTAGGGCTGTCTATATCTTCCATGCTAGGTGGGTTATTCTCACGAGGAGAGGACTCCGCTCCTCACTCACGAGAAAATGGCCGGTAACCGGGATGCCCAGTCCCATGCTCAAACCAAAATAATTGCAAACAAAACTCCCCCAGGATTGTTGTTAGTTGGAGGCACCCGTTGTTTCGGGCAAGCCATGGATTGATGCTTGTTGGTGGTGGGGGAGTACAAACTTTACCATTCTGTTTGGGAACCGCCTATAATGTGTGTAGCATGGAAGATATCGAGATCTCATGGTTGTTATGTTGACAATGAAAGTATGCCACCCAAAATATTATTTATCTCTGTTCAAAAATCGAGCTCTGGCACCTCTACAAATCCCTGCTTCCCTCTGCGAAGGGCCTATCTATCTACTTTTATGCTGAGTGCTACCTCTTGAGCATTTCGTTGGATTTCCTTGAAGAGCAAAGGATGATGCAGCATAGTAGCATAAGTATTTCCCTCAGTTTTTTAGAACCAAGGTATCAATCTAGTAGGAGGCTACGCGTGAGTCCCTCACACCTGCACAATACAAATAACTCCTCGCAACCAATGCGATAAGGGGTTGTCAATCCCTTCAGGGTCACTTACGAGAGTGAGATCTGATAGATATGATAGGATAATATTTTTGGTATTTTTGTGATAAAGATGAAAAGTAAAATAAGAAGCAATGGAAATTACAAAGTAATGGAGGATTAATATGATGAAGATAGACCCCGGGGCCATAGATTTCACTAGTGGCTTCTCTCATGACCATAATTATTTTACGGTGGGTGAACGAATTAATATTGAGCAATTGACAGAATTGAGCATAGTTATGAGAATATCTAGCTATGATCATGTATATAGGCATCACGTTCGAGACAAGTAGACCGACTCCTGCCTGCATCTACTACTATTACTCCACTCATCGACTGCTATCCAGCATGCATCTAGAGTATTAAGTTCATGGAAACAGAGTAACGCCTTAAGCAAGATGACATGATGTAGAGGGATAAATTCATGCAATATGATAAAAACCCCATCTTGTTATCCTCGATGGCAACAATACAATACGTGCCTTGCTGCCCCTACTGTCACTGGGAAAGGACACCGCAAGATTGAAACCAAAGCTAAGCACTTCTTCCATTACAAGAAAAACCAATCTAGTAGGCCAAACCAAACTGATAATTCAAAGAGACTTGCAAAGATAACCAATCATACATAAAAGATTCAGAGAAGATTCAAATATTGTTCATAGATAATCTTGATCATAAACCCACAATTCATCGGTCTCAATGAACACACCGCAAAAAGAAGATTATATCGAATAGATCTCCACGAGAGAGGGGGAGAACTTTGTATTGAGATCCAAAAAGAGAGAAGAAGCCATTTAGCTACTAACTATGGACCCGAAGGTCTGAAGTAAACTACTCACACTTCATCGGAGAGGCTATGGTGTTGATGTAGAAGCTCTCCGTGATGGGTTCCTCCTCCGGCGGAGCTCCGGAACAGGCCCCAAGATGGGATCTCGTGGGTACAGAAGGTTGCGGCGGTGGAATTAGGTTTTGGGCTCCGTATCTGATCGTTTGGGGGTACGTAGGTATATATAGGAGGAAGGAGTACGTCGGTGGAGCCACAGGGGGGCCGCGAGGGTGGAGGGCGCGCCCTGGTGGAGTGGGCGCGCCCCCTACCTCGTTCCTTCCTCCTTTCTTTCTTGACGTAGGGTCCAAGTCTCCTGGATCATATTCGGTGAGAAAATCACGTTCCCGAAGGTTTCCTTCCGTTTGGACTCCGTTTGATATTCCTTTTGTGCGAAACTCTGAAATAGGCAAAAAACAGCAATTCTGGGCTGGGCCTTCGGTTAATAGCTTAGTCCCAAAAATAGTATGAAAGTGGATAATAAAGCCCAATAATGTCCAAAACATTAGATAATATAGCATGGAGCAATCAAAAATTATAGATACATTGGAGACGTATCAGGCATCCCCAAGCTTAATTCCTGCTCGTCCTCGAGTAGGTAAATGATAAAAAGATAATTTCTGATGCGGAGTGCTACTTGGCATAATTTTAATGTAATTCTTCTTAATTGTGGTATGAATATTCAGATCCGAAAGATTCAAGACAAAAGTTTATATTGACATAAAAATAATAATACTTCAAGCATACTAACAAAGCAATCATGTCTTCTCAAAATAACATGGCCAAAGAAAGTTATCCCTACAAAATCATATAGTCTGGCTATGCTCTATCTTCACCACACAAAATATTTAAATCATGCACAACCCCGATGACAAGCCAAGCAATTGTTTCATACTTTTGACATTCTCAAACTTTTTCAATCTTCACGCAATACATGAGCGTGAGCCATGGATTAGCACTATATGTGAAATGGAAGGGTGGTTGTGGAGAAGACAAAAAGGGAGAAGATAGTCTCACATCAACTAGGCGTATCAACGGGCTATGGAGATGCCCATCAATAGATATCAATGTGAGTGGGTAGGGATTGCCATGCAACAGATGCACTAGAGCTATAAGCATATGAAAGATCAACAAAAGAAACTAAGTGGGTGTGCATCCAACTCGCTTGCTCACGAAGACCTAGGGCATTTTGAGTAAGCCCATCATTGGAATATACAAGCCAAGTTCTATAATGAAAATTCCCACTAGTATATGAAAGTGACAAAATGAGCGACTCTCTATCATGAAGATCATGGTGCTACTTTGAAGCACAAGTGTGGTAAAAGGATAGTAACACTGTCCCTTCTCTCTTTTTCTCTCATTTTTTTATTTGGGCCTTTTCTCTTTTTTTATGGCCTCTTTTTTTCGTCTGGAGTCTCATCCCGACTTGTGGGGGAATCATAGTATCCATCATCCTTTCCTCACTTGGGACAATGCTCTAGAAATGAAGATCATCACACTTTTATTTTTTTACAACTCAACAATTACAACTCGATACTTAGAACAAAATATGACTCTATATGAATGCCTCCGGCGGTGTACCGGGATATGCAATGAATCAAGAGTGACATGTATGAAAGAATTATGAATGGTGGCTTTGCCACAAATATGATGTCAAGTACATGATCATGCTAAGCAATATGACAATGATGGAGTGTGTCATAATAAATGGAACGGTGGAAAGTTGCATGGCAATATATCTCGGAATGGCTATGGAAATGCCATGATAGGTAGGTATGGTGGCTGTTTTGAGGAAGGTATATGGTGGGTGTATGATACCGGCGAAAGGTGCGCGGTATTAGAGAGGCTAGCAATGGTGGAAGGAGGAAGAGTGCGTATAATCCATGTACTCAACATTAGTCATAAAGAACTCATATACTTATTGCAAAAATCTACAAGTTATCAAAGCAAAGTATTACGCGCATGCTTCTAGGGGGATAGATTGGTAGGAAAAGACCATCGCTCGTTCCCGACCGCCACTCATAAGGAAGACAATCAATAAATAAATCATGCTCCGACTTCATCAAATAACGGTTCACCATACGTGCATGCTACGGGAATCACAAACTTTAACACAAGTATTTCTCAAATTCACAACTACTCAACTAGCATGACTCTAATATCACCATCTTCATATCTCAAAACAATTATCAAGCATCAAACTTCTCATAGTATTCAACACACTCATAAGAATTTTTTACTATTCTTGAATACCTAGCATATTAAGATTATTTAAGCAAATTACCATGCTATTTCAGACTCTCAAAATAATCTAAGTGAAGCATGAGAGATCAATAGTTTCTATAAAACAAATCCATCACCGTGCTCTAACAGATATAAGTGAAGCACTAGAGCAAAACTATATAGCTCAAAAGATATAAGTGAAGCACATAGAGTATTCTAACAAATTCCAAATCTAGTATGGCTCTCTCAAAAGGTGTGTACAACAAGGATGATTGTGGTAAACTAAAAAGCAAAGACTGAAATCATACAAGACGCTCCAAGAAAAACACATATCATGTGGTGAATAAAAATATAGCTCCAAGTAAAGTTACCGATGGAAGTAGACGAAAGAGGGGATGCCTTCCGGGGCATCCCTAAGCTTTGGCTTTTTGGTGTCCTTAGATTATCTTGGGCGTGCCATGCGCATCCCCAAGCTTAGGCTCTTGCCACTCCTTGTTCCATAATCCACCAAAAGATTTCACCCAAAACTTGAAAATTTCACAACACAAAACTCAACAGAAATCTCGTGAGCTCCGTTAGCGAAAGAAAACAAAAGACCACTTCAAGGTACTGTAATGAACTCATTATTTATTTATATTGGTATTAAACCTACCGTATTCCAACTTCTCTATGGATTATAAACTATTTTACTAGGCATAGATTCATCAAAATAATCAAACAACACACGAAAAACAGAATCTGTCAAAAACAGAACAGTCTGTAGTAATCTGTAACTAACGCAAACTTCTGTAACTCCAAAAATTCCGCCAAAATAGTACGACCTAGGCAATTTTTTTATTGATCTGCAGAAATTGGAATCACTATTTTATCACGTTCTGGTGATTTTTAACAATTGTTTTCGTGAACAGAAAGTTTCTGGAAATTACAGCAAGATCAAATAACTATCATCCAAGAAGATCCTATAGGTTTAACTTGGCACAAACACTAATTAAAACATAAAAACACATCTAACCAGAGGCTAGAACAAATATTTATTCCTAAACATAAGCAAAGGAAAAAAACTAAAATAAAATTGGGTTGCCTCCCAACAAGCGCTATCGTTTAACGCCCCTAGTTAGGCATAAAAGCAAGGATAGATCTAGGTATTGCCATAATAGTGATATGGCAAGTCATGAAAACTTTTCTCATATTCTCTACGTTCGGCAGCAATTTTTCTTTGAGGCAAGCAAAAATAATCAAAAGGGCTAAATTTAATGCGACAAAAGTCCCCAAGATCAATCTCGGGAGGTATGGGTTCCTCCCTAGGCCCTTTGTAATGCACAACCAATTCATCATTAAGAGCATTCTTTTGGCAAAAAGTCACAAGCCTTCGTTCAAGAGGAAAACCTAATCCATTATTCTAAATAGCAAAATCATCATTAAGCTCGGAACTTCTATCAACTAGAACATCGGCGGGAACCTTTTTCCTAAGATTTTCGTTATAAGCAATATGATCTAAAGATTGTAAACGCATCATGTCTTCTTGATTAAAAAGAATAGCTTCAATGGGAGGATGACTAGCATCTACCCTATAATGCACAAAGATTTCTTTGGCCTCTTTTATTATAAATTTAAACTCATGAGCCAAAAAGATAGTGGTGGCACGCTTAACAGAAGAATGCTCAATATTAGAGAATTCTAAGAAAATTCTTTGTATGCAAGGATGCATGTGCATAAATTGCCTTTCAAGTTCAACTATAAGCATGGCAATAGCGTCCACAAGACTACTAGTTCTATGGAGAATTAAACCGCCCATAGAGGGAAAAGCACCGGCACAAGTAAAGAAATCTTGAATAACTCCTTTTCCAATAATATTACCACTACCAATTCTAATTTTTTTGTATGCAAGGTAGGGGGTTCTTCAGCAGGAGCATCATAATTCTCTATGATAGTATTATTGTCCATATCGGCAATAATTACCCCAAATTCAGACATAATGACAAAGCGATGGGCGAAAAGAAGGAGGCAAATGGAAAAGAGAGGGCGAATAAAACGGCAAGGGTGAAGTGGGGGAGAGGAAAACGAGAGGAAAATGACAAATAATGTAATGCGGGGGATAAGGGATGTGATAGGTACTTGGTATGTTGACTTTTGCGTAGACTCCCCGGCAACGGCACTAGAAATTCTTCTTGCTACCTCTTGAGCACTGTGTTGGATTTCCTTGAAGAGGAAAGGATGATGCAGCACAGTAGCATAAGTATTTCCCTCAGTTTTTGAGAACCAAGGTATCAATCCAGTAGGAGGCTATGCGCGAGTCCCTCGCACCTGCACAATACAAATAACTCCTCGCAACCAACGCGATAAGGGGTTGTCAATCGCTTCACGGTCACTTACGAGAGTGAGATCTGATAGACATGATAGGATAATATTTTTGGTATTTTTGTGATAAAGATGCAAAGTAAAATAAGAAGCAAAGGAAATTACAAAGTAATGGAGGATTAATATGATGAAGATAGACCCGGGGGCCATAGATTTCACTAGTGGCTTCTCTCATGAGCATAAGTATTTTACGGTGGGTGAACGAATTACTATTGAGCAATTGACAGAATTGAGCATAGTTATGAGAATATCTAGGTATGATCATGTATATAGGCATCACGTCCGAGACAAGTAGACCGACTCCTGCCTGCATCTACTACTATTACTCCACTCATCGACCGCTATCCAGCATGCATCTAGAGTATTAAGTTCATGGAAACAGAGTAACGCCTTAAGCAAGATGACATGATGTAGAGGGATAAATTCATGCAATATGATAAAAACCCCATCTTGTTATCCTCGATGGCAACAATACAATATGTGCCTTGCTGCCCCTACTGTCACTGGGAAAGGACACCGCAAGATTGAAACCAAAGCTAAGCACTTCTCCCATTACAAGAAAAACCAATCTAGTAGGCCAAACCAAACTGATAATTCAAAGAGACTTGCAAAGATAACCAATCATACATAAAAGAATTCAGAGAAGATTCAAATATTGTTCATAGATAATCTTGATCATAAACCCACAATTCATCGGTCTCAACAAACACACCGCAAAAAGAAGATTATATCGAATAGATCTCCACAAGAGAGGGGGAGAACTTTGTATTGAGATCCAAAAAGAGAGAAGAAGCCATCTAGCTACTAACTATGGACCCGAAGGTCTGAAGTAAACTACTCACACTTCATCGGAGAGGCTATGGTGTTGATGTAGAAGCCTTCCGTGATGGGTTCCTCCTCCGGCGGAGCTCCGGAACAGGCCCCAAGATGGGATCTCATGGGTACAAAAGTTTGCGGCGGTGGAATTAGGTTTTTGGCTCCATATTTGATCGTTTGGGGGTACGTAGGTATATATAGGAGGAAGGAGTACGTCGGTGGAGCAACAGGGGAACCACAAGGGTGGAGGGCGCGCCTTGGGGGGGTGGACGCGCCCCCCTACCTCGTACCTTCCTCCTTTCTTTCTTGACGTAGGGTCCAAGTCTCCTGGATCATATTCGGTGAGAAAATCACGTTCCCGAAGGTTTCATTCCGTTTGGACTCCATTTGATATTTCCTTTTGTGCGAAACTCTGAAATAGGCAAAAAAAACAGCAATTCTGGGCTGGGCCTCCGGTTAATAGGTTAGTCCCAAAACCTATTCAATTACTTCAACCATTTCCGAGCACCTCATATCACTTTCCAAGGCATACGATAGTTTTATTATCTGTGGACGATTTCTTTGTTGTTCAATGCCCTTTTTCAATGGTCTCGAAGAGAAAATAATATAAAAGTGGATAATAAAGCCCAATAATGTCCAAAACAGTAGATAATATAGCATGGAGCAATCAAAAATTATAGATACGTTGGAGACGTATCATTGAGTCATCATCCTCTTATTAAAAAGCACCAGTTGGAGAGCACCGCTGTCATTTGCATGCATTACTATTAATTTATACTAGCAAAAGGGCCCGTGCGTTGCAACGGGGTAACAAAAATATGTATTGACCACATATTACAATGCGTATTGCTAAAAAAGCTCAGTACAATGAGTGAGTTGTCAAAAAAACTCAGTACAATGAGTGTTGAGTGCATGAAGATTTTGACTGTCTCGAGTCTAGACTTGTGTAGACATGGTTGTAATATCAAAGAATTGATAGACTCTGCTTGACCTATGTTTATGAATCATGCACATTGCCTTTATCCATCCAATACATGTTTGTTTCATGACCTAAAATGGTGAAATCAAACCAGACAGAACTGCACGTGGTTACGAATTAAATCATACTCCGGTCAAGCAACCTAAACTCGGCCTTGACTCAGTGGAGTGGTGAGATGCTAGCACACGGGGATCCAATATTATTGGAGGGGCACCGAGGACAATGGCCTGCTTTACGCCAGACTTTGAGTCCTCCTCATGAGACGAGTGCGAGAGACATGCTTCTCCCTGCCAGCACGACACATCACCTACCTATAATTCCACCCTTGTTTTATTTTTGATATTTTAACCTATAAATTCCCTACCTTCCACTAACTTGCATATTTTATAATGCTTTCTTATTTTATTTATGCATTTTGATTTCATCATGCCATTTATAATGCTTCACACCAAATTAAAAACTATGAACTTTTTCAGAAAATCATTTGATCTTTCCTTCCATTTTATACAATTGCTTTTCCAAATTCCTTTTTGAGCTTCTCAAAAAATCAAATGCATTTTTATACTTCAAGTTTTGTCCCCAAACTTTCCCAATCACCATTTTATTACTTTACCAAGGTCCACCAAAAATTTAAACATATTTGTACACTTCTAAAACCTTGTCCTAGTTCTAACCTATTTGAACAAATTCAAATGTGTTTGAATTTAAACCTTGTATTGCGCTCTTCTAATTTTCTTGGAATAAGCACATTTTTGCGAGTCCAGAAAAAATAGCACCTTGCCAAAAGGCCCAAAACCCCATTCCTAATCCTCTCTCGTTTTTACTCTTTATCTATCTATATTTAATAAACAGAGAAAATGTGAAAATTAGGGGAGAAAGAGAGAGAGGGGGGGGGAGAGCAGCGCAGTATCTAAACTGGCCGCCCATTCGGCCTTAGGTCCAGCCCAGCCACACCTTAATGTAACCTAGTAATCCAATTTGTTCTGTTACTAAAAAAAAGCAATCCATTCTGTTCTAAAAAAAGTAATCCAATCGATTCCCTGGACAGCCTCGATTCCTTTCTCCCACCTCGCGCCGTCAGGGGAGGCGCCCCACGCGTGCGCCCGATCTCCGGCACTGGCTGGTTCCGCCCCACCCCAGCGAGGTTGCACAGCTGCCGGCCTCGCTCTTCCTCGCCTCACCTCAGTGCTCCTCCTCTCCTGCTTCATCGCGGCACCATGGCCGAGCCGCTCGCCTCCGTCCCCATGACGCACATGGCCACCACCGCCGCGGCTGTCCCCTGCACCGCGCCACCGCAGCCTCGTCTGACCTCATGTCGCCGCACCACCCCTCCTTCCTCACTTCTCTCCCTCACCTCCCTGTCCCCTTTCTGCCCAGGAGCGGCGGATGCCATGGATCCGTCCGGGAAGCCGCGCTCCGGCCTTCCTCGTCGTCACCGGCGACCCCCGCCTCGCCACCCGTCTTCGGATCAGCCTCCCCAGCCCCCGTCATGCACGTATTCGGCCCCTGCAAGCTTCAGCCGCCGCTGACGTTCTGCATCAAGCAGCCCCAAAACGAGAGCAACGCATGGTTCTTTTTCTAAAAACGAAATGTTTTCTCAGAAATATCCACTTAAAAAAGTACTGTGGGTTCAATTATCAAAAAACACAAGGGCTTTTTTACAAAAGGTGCGCGATGGTGAACCCGGAGACTCAATCCGTGCTTTATTATTAGGGAGAGATTGAGTATGACTATGACTGGATCTCGATTACCATGAATTACAATGTCTAGTCAGTCCTTGATCTTCAGGGTTGCTCTGCATTTATGTTTTGCGGTCTTAGAAAGGGCTAGCGAGATACCATCTTGTTATGTCATATTATGATTGTTTTGAGAAAGTGTTGTCATCCGAGATTTATTATTATTGCTCGCTAGTTGATTATGCCATTGATATGAGTAAATATGAGGCCTAGATGTTATTGTGAATGTGGGTAGATCATAATCTTTGCTGAAAACTTGAATGCTAGCTCTACATATTTGCAACAACAAGAGCACACAGAGTTTGTAAAAGTTTTTCTTTATCGCTTTCAGTTTGTCAACTGAATTGCTTGAGGACAAGCAAAGGTTTAAGCTTGGGGGAGTTGATACGTCTTCATCGTATCTACTTTTCCAAACACTTTTGCCCTTGTTTTGGACTCTAACTTGCATGATTTGAATGGAACTAACCCGGACTGACGCTGTTTTCAGCAAAATTGCCATGGTGTTATTTTTGTGCAGAAATAAAAGTTCTCGGAATGACCTGAAACTTCACGGAGAATATTTCTGAAATTAATAAAAAATACTAGCGAAAGAATCAAGACCAGGGGCCCACACCCTATCCACGAGGGTGGGGGGCGCGCCTGCCCCCTGGGCGTGCCCCCCTATCTCGTGGGCCCCCTGAGGCTCCACCGACCTCAACTCCAACTCCATATATTCACGTTCGGGGAGAAAAAATCAGAGAGAAGGATTCATCACGTTTTACCATACGGAGCCGCCGCCAAGCCCTAATCTCTCTTGGGAGGGCTGATCTGGAGTCCGTTCAAGGCTCCGAAGAGGGGAGTCCATCGCCGTCGTCATCATCAACCATCCTCCATCACCAATTTCATGATGCTCACCACCGTGCATGAGTAATTCCATCGTAGGCTTGCTGGACGGAGATGGGTTGGATGAGATTTACCATGTAATCGAGTTAGTTTTGTTAGGGTTTGATCCCTAGTATCCATTATGTTCTAAGATTGATGTTGCTATGACTTTGCTATGCTTAATGCTTGTCACTAGGGCCCGAGTGCCATGATTTCAGATCTGAACCTATTATGTTTTCATGAATATATGTGAGTTCTTGATCCTATCTTGCAAGTCAATAGTCACCTACTATGTGTTATGATCCGGCAACCCCGAACTGACAATAATCGGGACCACTCCCGGTGATGACCGTAGTTTGAGGAGTTCATGTATTCACTAAGTGTTAATGCTTTGGTCCGGTACTATATTGAAAGGAGGCCTTAATATCCCTTAGTTTCCAATAGAGCCCCGCTGCCACGAGAGGGTAGGACAAAAGATGTCATGCAAGTTCTTTTCCATAAGCACGTATGACTATATTCAGAATACATGCCTACATTACATTGATGAACTGGAGCTAGTTCTGTGTCACCCTATGTTATAACTGTTGCATGAGGAATCGCATCTGACATAATTATCCATCACTGATCCAATGCCTACGAGCTTTTCACATATTGATCTGTGCTTAGTTACCTTACCGTTGCCACTGTTACAATTACTACAAAACTGCTACTATTACTTTTGCCACTGTTACCGTTACTTCCATATTACTTTGCTACTAAATACTTTGCTACAGATATTAAGTTTTCCAGGTGTGGTTGAATTGACAACTCAACTGCTAATACTTGAGAATATTCTTTGGCTCCCCTTGTGTCGAATCAATAAATTTGGGTTGAATACTCTACCCTCGAAAACTGTTGTGATCCCCATACTTGTGGGTTATCACGTTGGCGTTTTGGCAGCTTCGGTCTTGTCGGGCCAGATCTGCGTATCTCCAGATCTTGGCTCGTCGTCGTGCCGGCTGCTGTCGCCTCCCGTGTGCTGGTTCTCTACGCCTTGTTGCCGTCTCTTCATCCCCGACCGCCACACCTTGCGTCGCCCCTCCTTCACCAGAACCAATGCTCGCGCTTCCGGCGGCTCCCATTGCCACTTCGGCAGTGGGCATGGCCCCCCTTCCAGCGATGGCAGCCCCAGCTTATGACATGTTCTCATCTTTGGATTCTATGCTGACGGCCATGGGATTGTCTGGACATTGGCCAGGGCGAAATCCCTGCATGGCTTGCTGATGCTGGCAGCGGCGACACCTGCGGGTGCCGTCACCTTCCTGGAACCGCTGCCACGGCCTTTTCTCCGTTCCCTTGCTTGAGCTCCGGGGGAAACCCCAGGTCTAGTTCCTTGGACCGGACGACGGCGATGTCATGACGTCGTTCCCCTTCATGAAGGCGTTGTCTTGCTTGCTCGTGGTGTGTTTGGCACTGGATTCTGAGTTTCGGGCCATCATCTTGGTTGGGGTTGTTTCGCTTGGATAGGGTAGTTTAGCGCTGTGTTGTAGCTTCTGTTTGGGCCGAGCAACCCATGTCTCTCTGCTCCGGACACCATGTGCACGCCATGTTTGGTTCTGTCATGCGATCGATGTACCCCACCTCCTATGTTCACATTTCAACTTCTTCTATCAATGAAAAGATACACAAGCTTTGCGTATTCTCGAAAAAAAATCTGTACCTATATCTAATAATAACGGGCTATTGCTTCTGGCGGTACGTCACCGAAATTGCCCTCAATGCCACATATAAGTAATAAAAAAAGTTTCACACAAGGGAATCCCCTCCTTGGCCGGCCCATTTAGTAGGAACCTTCTATACCGTGCTCTGCACGCTGAAAGAAGACACAACGCGCCTGTTTTGGCCGGCCCAGGTCTGGGCGGCCTGTTTTTCAAATTTCATTTTGAATTTTTCGCTTCCATTTTCCATCTTCCTCTTTTTTACTTTACTTAATTTGGGGCTTAAAAAAGTTCCAAACATTAGGCAAATGAGAATTTTGAAATAATTGTTTTTTGTAATTCATAGATGATTGTGTTTTCAAAAAATGTCATGATTTTTTAAGGCTCGCATACTAAAAAAATGTTCACAATTTTGAAAAGAAATGTTCGGTAAATCATGACTTTTTTTAAGTTTGTGTACTAAAAGAAGTTGATGAAATTGAACAAAATTTCACCAATTCAAAAAATGTTCATGAACTAATATCGTAAAAATTTGAAAAACTGTTCGTGACTTACAAAATAGTTTGTTGTTTCATAAAATGTTGGCTGCTTCAAAATATGATCACACATATGAAAAAAAATATACGTTAATCAAAAAATGTTTGTAAATTTCAAAAATTGTTCCACCAATTTCGAAAAATATGTTCATCGATTCTAGAAATGTTTGCCTATTCAAGAAAAATGTTTTACAAAATGTTCACAATTTTTTAAAAATGTTTGTAAATAGTATAAAATGTACATGAATTTAGAAAATGTTTGAAATTTATAAAAATGTTTTTTCTCGAATATGCACAAACATGCATATCATTCATTAGAGAAGAGGGGAAAAGACTCCCCAATCTATAAAAGTGTTCACAAATCTGAAAAATGTTCACGATTTCAGATATGTTTATGAGTTTAATTTTTTTCATGATTTTCCAAAATTGTTCACGATTCACGAAAATGAGAGTGATAGTGTATCTCGGTGATACAACAAAATATGGCCATGGCCATCAGAGATTATTATTTTTTCTCCTTTGCAACGCACGGGCCGTTTTGCTAGTATCAACAAACTAGTGATCGTGTTCATGTTCTAGGACTATATCGAGAAACAATCTAGATAAAATAATAATATTTGTGATTAAAAGCCACTTGTCAATCCATTCGCACACATATTTTATCATCACATATACCCTTCGTCCCAAAGTTATAGCATGTTTGACTTTTTAGTCCCCAATGCCTGATTTTGACTATGATTTTCATTTGTAATGATATGTCTAAAAAATTATTAAAATGATATATGACATAACTGTACTTTGCAAGGCAAATACAATAAGTACTAGTACTCCCTCTAATCTATATTAGTTTTGGATGTATATAGCACTAAAATACATCTAGATACATTCATTTGAGCCACAAGTAATATGGATCGGGAGGGAGTAGTATGTTTTCAAACAAATGCTCCCTCCATTCTAGAATATAAGGTGTATTGGTTTATGTGCAAGTCAACCGAAGACAGACCCAACCGACTAACGAGGAGGGCACGGGACACCTGGGTGCGCCAAGGGTCCCTGGCGCGCCCTGGTGGGTGTTTGTCACTTTGGGCCCCCGTTTGCGGTGATTCCGACTATCAAAAATCATAAATATTCTAAAATAAATCTTCGCAAATTTTTATCGCGTTTGGACTTCGTTTGATATGGATATTCTACGAAACAGAAAACATGCAACAAATAGGAACTGGCACTGGCACTGGGTACTGGATCAATAGATTAGTCCAATAAATCATATAAAATGTAGCCAAAAATATCTGAAAGTTGTATAATATTGGCATGAAATAATCAAAAATTAAGATATGTCAGAGATGTATCATATACCTAAACTTTTTACTAAAAATTTCTATACAGAGATAGGTGGGAGGAGGGAGGAGGAGAAGGGAGGAGTGAGCAGGAGTAGGAGAGAGGAGGGCGGTGGGAGGAGGAAGGAGGAGAGCAGTTGGAGGAAGGAGGAGAGCAGTTGGAGGAGGGAGGAGGGCAGCTGGAGGTGGAGGAAGGAGGAGGGCAGGCGCAGAGAGGAGAGAGGAGAGAGGAGGGAGGAAGATACCTCAGGGGCGACGACGGCAACAAAGAGAGCGAGCGAGAGAGTGTGAGAGGGAGCGGGGGAGAGAGGAAACAAGCACACGGGGTGGATAGGGGAGAACGCCTTAGCAGTAGCGTGGGGTAGAAGGCCAACGTTACAGTTGTCCTTTTACCTGTAGCGCCGGTCCGTACCCCGCGCTGCGGCTAAGTGGGCCCACTATCTGGCACCGTGTGCATGTAGTAGCAGCGCGGACTACACCACCTGCGCTACAGCTATCGGATTAGTTGTATGGTATATGGCCAACACTGCCACAACGGCTCCACCCGGGGCACCTTGGGCACGCTTAGCAGCAGTGCTTGTTGGCTCAACCAGTGTTATTGATATAGTTTACCTATATAGCGTTGGGCTACAAAGGTCACTACTGCAAGTTAACAGTAGCGTCAGGTACTTACCCTGCGCTACTTCTAACCATCTACGTATACCTTTTTCCTAGTAGTGTAAATGATTACCTATAAGCGTTTTTCTAGTAGTGGCATGTTGTGAAGAGAGAAGTGTCATGTTATACCATGTTGTTGTGAAGAAAGAATCACTAAGCTACAATAGAGAAACTTATCATGTGTTCTGGCTTTGCCATGTTATGACATAGAAAATGGGAGTGTCTATTTTTCATTGAATTTTTGTCCAAAAGGACCACTGACCCAACGAAATTGACAAAAAAGACCACATCTCTACTACTATTAAACAATCAAACAAGAACTTTCTTACATGCACCCCGCAATTAGTCCCACAATAACGCACGAGCCAATCAGCACCACACGATTAGGCCAACAAGTCTCAATCTAACGGCCATCATTAATCCAATACCTCTACGGTGTGCACTTAGCATTTACCAATGACTGACCGTACTTCACCAGGAGAGTAGTAGTCGAACAACCAGCCCCGCGCGTCCCCTACAATCACGCAAATCAGATCGCAAACTAACAACCAGCCCAGCATCCCCTACAATCACGGAAAATCAGATCGCAAGCTAAGGGAACTTCATGCCCTTGACCTTGACCTCACCGCCAGGCACATACGCCGCCAACCAACGGCGTCTCCTGCCTGCGCGGCGACCACGCCGCACTGCACCGTCCCGTCACCTCCGTGCACGATTGCCATCGCCAATTGTTGCCGCTCGTAGCGTGGCATCCGTCCTGCGAGATCGCCAGTGCCCAGGAGAGAGCCTGCCCCGGCACCCGCACCGCCGCGCCCGCCCTGCACTGGCACCCACGCCGCCGCGCACACGCCCGCCGGGGCAGGGCGCCAGCGCCTGTCGCGTCCCCTGAACCAGCCGGGCACACGCAGCTATGATTCTTCCGAGGACTTCTTCAGGTTCGACTTCTTCCTTTGACTGTTGCAACATTACTCATGATTAGATTTTTGATAATAGAGTTCTAACTAATAAACAGTTGCACAGCAAAATGCTATAAGCCGTTCATTTTACATACTGACTATATGAGGATAATGAAACTGGATTTGTGTTGCACAAATTGCCTTTACTATATCAAGTAAATACAGGAAAGTGACTTTACTATATCAAGTTCCATCAACATGACCACCAACACAATCGTTCTACAAAGTAATATAGCATCTATCCAGCTCCAGGATGTTACAATGAATTGTATAAATCTGTATAAACCCACTTTTGCACACCACATGATTGAGAATGTGCATGATTATTTAAACAGAAAACATCTGGAGTACACGTGATCCATTCTAATTCTGAAAACTAAAGAAGTCGCACTTCCTGCTCCCTGAGTACAAAATGGTGCATTTGAATGTCTGTTTGTTGGAACTACGCAACTTTAGCATATCTTTTTTTTTTCATGTGCATCTCCTAATAGGTGAGAGCATCAACAACATTTTGTTGATCTATCATGAACCGGTTTAGAATATATATGTTTTTGCAGGACTAAGGCTTGTGGTAAGCCATCTAAGAAATATTTAGAGTTGCCGACAAAGGTAATCTGGAAGTATGATTTAGTAAACAGATATGCCCGACCATCACATCAAGGAAATGTTCCATATACAACTACATGAATTTCTTAGAACAATAAAAATATTGTGCAATGCAACGAAGATTCAAAACATACTCTTTGATTCAGACTTGTTGCTCCCATCCCCTTTCGGTACCAAAAAGTCTTCAAGTTTTGTACCTGATCTGGAATCCAAACCCCTGGCTTGCTGAATGACTCGAGCAGGTCAGAACCACATAGCAGCATTACCTTGACACTTCCTGAGACAAAACGCAAGTCGTAAACAACTGATTTATATACAGTGTTATAGTACTGATACAATTGGTGATCCAACAATGTGAGAGAAGACACTACAGTGTTGCAACAACAAAAATCATTGTCACATACCTTGATCAGCTAAGCCGTCCTTGCACAGAAGAATTCTTAACTCTTGAGAGAATGGTCAAGGTACGCTGATGACCTTTCTGCATTGCCTGTATCAAGAACACAAGAATGTGTCCATCAAATGAACACGTCATCTGAACTGAAAGTACCTTATGTGACAGCGAAAATCCATTGGTACGCATGTACTGATAACATGAAAAATCAGGTTATTATGCATGGATCAACCATCATGAAAGACGAGCTTCAACATGCCAATTCGCAGAGGCGAATCCGGTGAGCAGACGGCAAGAGGTCATGAGCAGCCCCAAATTGCAAATTCGGTCATGAGAATGTGGTGTTAACACAAACCCATACACATTTCCAGTTCCGCATAGTACCTTCTTCTTGCTAGCATCGGTTCACCAGGGACATGTATCCATTAAGGCAGTAACATCCCAGCACCGACTACCCTCGCTGCTGCAACTCATCCTTCGCAAGCTCTGTACGTATGAAACAAGAGATGTGGTAATATGTAATCTGTTTGTTCTGATTCTCAGCCTGTTCTAATATTAACACAACACTTCAGAGTTGCTAAATAGATTTAACAGGTGCTGCGGCTTACCAAACATGCCTGTGCATGTAGGTGGGAAGGTTGAAGCTCTCGGTGGCCACCAGCACAACACCACCCCGCCTTCCCCCGTCTCTGCGGTCATCCAGTTGAATAAGGGAACGTATGGTGGACTAGGATGACTCTGAATAACGCAAGTGAAGAAATCCAAGATCAGGTTCTTTTCTTTCTGCTTACAGATTTGGATCCGTGGACAACTTCTCTGTGGGGACGGGAACTTCCACCTCCTCCAAGGCCAGGGCCACGACCGTCCTCTTCAAATTCCCAGCTGAGCAAGAAGCCGGCACAAAATCTTCGCTTCTCTCTTCCTGGGGTCGGCGTGCGCCCCCCGCCTGAGAGGTCGGTAGTCCGGCGTGTGCGGTAAGGGGCCGGCGTCGCCGGCGAGCATGCCAAGCTCGACCGCCTCCTCGAGCACTTCGATGGCAGAATTCGAAGGAGGAGTGAGGTGGAGCAGGGGCATGCACGTCCGCCAGCGTGGGTGACGAAGGGGAGGGGCGGCCTTACAGGGAGCGCCGGCTATGGAGGGAGGGATCTGGCGACCATGGAAGATTAGGGAAGGGAGGAGAAAAGACAGGGGCGGTGGAATGACTGGCTTTTTTTAGTACAACTACAGTATATACTAGCAGTGTCCAGAGAAGGATTGTGAGTGACCGTGGCGTTGTCCAAACCAATTTTCTTTCATCTTCTAGAAAAATACTTTTCTTTTATAGGGCATGTTCGATTTTGGGTGCCATTTCTTTAATCATCACGGCTTGTTATGATCATGATGATCAGTTGATGGTTTGTAATCCTGTAGGTCATCTTGTGGAGTACTTCACCGGAGATATAAATTTTATGGGTCTATCAAAACTAACTAACTCTGATTACTACTTTATAGGATCATATGACATATTTTAGAACAAAACTACCTGTCATTTTAGTGGATTAGGAATAAAATGATGATATTACAAGAAATCAAGACTTGAAAGATGACGGAAACAACACAGACCCCAAAGATTGAATGATTATTGATAGACCCCCCCCCCCCCCCAAACATCGAACATATCACCCGAAGTTGTATGATTGATGATGTCCCTTTACTAGAGTAAGACATATTTTTTCATATTTTAAAGTATGAAGGAAATGAAGTTGACGAGGAAGTTTTTGATATATATTTTAAAGTACGAAGGGAACCAAGCTCAAACCAATATCCCATCCATCGGATGAAGCACCATAGATCATATCAATAAATGGACCTTCAAGAGATAATGGTGTTTAGTTGTGTTTTTTTAAATTATGTAACAAATTATAATAGAATTATGTGATCATCAATGTTATATGAAGACATGTTTATGGGTCGTATGTTACACGCGCGCTCATATCACTGAGCATAAGACAGATTTGAATGGGTCGGTAAAAAACTCGCTAGAAGAGAAAATATACTCAAATAGATGTTTTTATTGTAGATTATGATACGTGCGTTACACGTGCATGTGTACCAGTATAAACAAAAGAGACAAAAAAGACCCTCTCAACCGTAGCGGTAGGCGCGCCAGCTGACGCGTGGCACCTGTCGCCGCTGCAGGCAGCAGCCCCTGCCGCCACGGCGCCTGGCGGCAGGCCGCGCATAACAGGCAGCCAGTCCCCAGGACGGAACGGCGCTGCGGATGTGGGCCCTGCCGCCACCATGCTAGGCGGCAGGACTGTTCCTGCATGCGATCGAGCGAGAGATTCCCTCGCACTGATTGAAGAATTTGATTGATAGCAGCACTGGTTCCTATGGCATTGATTGGCACGCAGTAGCACTGGAATATTTGTGGCACTGACTTCTTGCTATTTCTTTAGCTGCGCTTTGTGTCACTGATTCCCTGATTGCGTGATTCCCTTCGCTACTAATTTGCAGACTGTGCTAATTGCTGCGGCCAACGAGACAGATTCTCGCGCGCGGGAATCCGATGCTTTTTTACTTTCTATATGCCCCGTTGCTGCTCGGGAATCACTCACTCATCATTGGCTTTTTCTTCAGCGAACGCGACAGCTGCCCGACAATCGCTCACTCGGCGCTGGCTTTTGCTTCAGTGGACGTGATGGCTACCCGGAAATCACTCACTCGGCGCTGGCTTTTGCTTGAGAGGACGCGATGGCACTGCAAGAATTCACTCACTCGTTGTGGGAATCCGAGGATGAGGTAGGTGAGTTTTAACCTGTTGTGCCGACACTACAGGGATCCTCTTCCTTTTATATGCTATATGCTATGCTTCTGCTCCATGCGCAAGCACACTCTCTCTGGCCTCCTCTTGTGCTCTCTAAGTCTCTAAGAACACAGAGAAAGAAAAACTGACTAGACACTTTCACTCGTGATTTAGGGCGATTTAGAGATGGATTTTAAATATGTTGAAGTTGAAGAAAAGATGGTCAAGGTAAGATCTATCCATTTTTGTTTGTTTCGTTCGTATGCATGATGTTTTTACTCTTTTAGATTAGTTCATAACTATGTGTTATCTGTTGTGTTGGGCATTATTTCATCACCTTTTGGAGTCATTTAGAGCTTCAGGAGTAGGATTTACCTAGCGAAGTGAACTACGAAGTTGATGATCAGGGTAATTACTTAGTCTTTTAGCTCGTCATTAGATATGCGATGTTATTGCTTAGAAGTTAGAAATAATTTCAGATGACATATGTTGCATTTGTACTATTTTTTTAGAAGAGTAGGTTGGGGATGTTGTATCAATGTTAGGTGCGTCCATTAGTATTAATCATAATTAGTACTTATGTTGAACATTTAGGTTGGGTTAGAGACGGAATTTGGACAGCAAATATTTGACGGTATTGTAGATCAACATTAGGCTTTTAAAATGCATAAATTTAGTTTGACATGCGAGAAGATCTTAATATGGTAATTAAGTAAAAGTTTGTACTGTAATTGTTCATTGCATGTGGTATGTTATTTCATGTGGTATGTTTATTAATAAGTTTATAGTTAGGAAATCGTAGGACTACTTTGTTATGTCGCAATAATCTAAATTTGCTATGTTAAGATTACATGCTAATGTACTTAATGATGTATGTAATTAGGTAAAATAATTCATCTTAGTAGCAAACAAGGAGGAGATGACGTGATTGAAGAATTTGTGTTTCGATCTTCGCTGTCCTTTTTAGGTGACGACCACATACATGCAAGTGCTATTTTCATACTTTTGATCGCAGAAAGAAAAATACATGTGTAATATTTAATTTTCATACTTTTCATACTCGTAATGCACCTTCAGATATTTAAATTAAATTGAATCTCCTTGTATCTTTGTAATCGTGATGTTAACTTCAGATAATTAATGTAAATTGTATCTCTTTGTATTTTTTAAGTTAATTTGTGTCTCGGATAATTTGCATTTGTATTTATGTCTTCATATGTTTATTTTTATTTGTATGTTTGTGTGCAGGTTATGGCTGAAGTGCCAGTGCTTTTGCAGGGGCCCCACGACGTCAGCCACCGTTATCACCTATTCTTGAAAACAAATAATGATGATGATCCTCGGACTTTCAGACTTCGAACCGTAAAGAACACATGGTCAATACACGATTCTTTCATTCCTCACCTTGAGGCTTATGGACTACATGGTTATGCTAGGTTCGCATCATCCGAAGACCAATTACGTTCGGATCCATCCCTTTTGACATCTCTCATTGACCGGTGGAGACCTGAAACCCACACCTTTCACTTTCGTCTTGGGGAGCTTGCACCTGCACTGAAAGATGTTTCTATCATCACTGCTCTACCAATTAGAGGTGAGCTGTTAGTCTCTCCGCCAGTGACTCCATCTTGGGCATTAAATATCTCAGCCCGTCTTGGGATGACAATGCCAGAATCACAATGTTCTGGTGGCCCTCAGGGCGTCCCACTCGCCTGGCTTCGTGCAAACTTTCATTGTTTATCTAACCAGCTGATTCTGAGACGAGGAAAAGGCATATGTTTGCATATTTGTTGTGGCTACTCGGGACTATGTTTCCAAATTCACACGGGGACGTAGTTCTCCCTGGTCTCATCTACTTTGTAGAGAATATGGTAGATGAATCTTTACCTCAGCATCCAAAATACAGCTTCGGTTCTGCCATGCTATGTCATACATATAGAGGCTTGTGTGATGCCACACAAAAAACTTCATTCACAGAAAAAGCTCCGTTACTTTGTGTCGCCTACGAGTTTCTACAATTGTGGTACTGGGAATACCTCCCTGTTGGACGACCTCGTATACTAGATCCCATACACCCATACAACTGTAGCGAGGGCAATGTAACAATGGCCAGCAGGTTGACAAAGGCACGAAAAAAATGGTATCCAAATATTGCAAAATGTTGTTACCCTATATACCACCAACATTTTGAGATGCTTGATGAGTCACTAGTCACATGGAACCCGTGGACTCAGGAGCAGTTACAGATGGTCTTCATAATACGACCCATTACAGCAGGATGCGTGAGCGATAGTGCATTCTGGCTGACTCGCTGCAACTTATTGTTCATGTGGTTTGTTGAGCCTTACAACCCAGAGCGTATCATGAGATAGTTCGGTCTCTATTAGGATATTTCACCACCTTTTCCAAGATGTGTCGACGAGGAAACCCATAAGTAAGATGTGACCTCCCTAAATAGTTAGTGTCTTTTTTAATTTAGTAAACTGACACTTTGTTACATAATTTGCAGGCTGAGCAATATGGGCAAGGATGGTTACGATTGGAGGGCACATAACATTGAATGGGTACACAAGTGGGAAAATGAAGTGTTAGAAGATATAGTGCATCAACTTAGGTAAATTCTATTTACAATATTTTCTAATGATGACCATATGGTGCGTCAAGATTCTTCGCATTCATCTCAAAGGTTGATATAATTATTAATTCTGTAGATCGCAGAATTAAATAATTATATCAACCTTTGAGATGAAAGCAAAGCATCTTCTCGCATCGTATGGTTATCATTATAAAATTATGTAAATAAAATTTACCTAAGTTGATGCACTATATCTTCTAGCACTTCATTTCCCACTTGTGTTCCCATTCAATGTTGTGTACCCTCCAATCGTAACCACCCTTGCCCATATTGCTCAACCTGCAAATTATGTAACAAAGTGTCAGTTTAGTATATTAAAGAAGACACTAACTATTTAGGGAGGTCACATCTTACTTATGGGTTTCCTCGTCGATACATCTTGGAAAAGGTGGTGGAATATTCTGATAGAGACCGAACTGTCTCATGACATGCTCTGGGTTGTAAGGCTCATAACATCACAGGAACAATAAGTTGCAGCTAGTCAGCCAGAATGCACAATTGCTCACGCATCCTGTTGTGATGGGTCGTATATCGAAGACTATCTATAACTGCTCTTGAATCCACGGGTTCCATGTGACTAGTGAATCATCAAGCATCTCAGACTGCTGGTGGTATATATGGTAACAACATTTCGCAATATTTGGAGACCATTTTTTCCGTGCCTTTGTCCACCTGCTGGCCATAGTGACATTGCCCTCGCTACAGTCGTATCGATGTATGGTATTTAGTATACGAGGTCATCCAACAGGGAGGTATTCCCAGGACCACAACTATAGAAACTCGTAGGCCACACAAAAGTAACGGAGCTTTTTCTGTGAACGAAGTTTTTTGTGTGGCATCACACAAGCCTCTATATGTATGAGATAGCATGTCAGAACCGAAGCTGTATTTTGGATGCTGAGGTAAAGATTCATCTACCATATTCTCTACAAAGTAGATGAGACCAGGGAGAACTACTCCCGAGTGTGAATTTGGAAACATAGTCACGAGGAGCCACAACAAATACGTAAATAGATGTCTTTTTCTCATCTCAGAATCAGCTGGTTAGATAAACAATGAAAGTTTGCACGAAGCCAGGCGAGTGGGACGCCCTGAGGGCCACCAGAACATTGTGATTCTGGCATTACAATCCCAAGACGGGATGAGATATTTAATGCCCAAGATGGAGTCACTGACGGAGAGACTAACGGCTCACCTCTAATTGGTAGAGCAGTGATCATAGAAACATCTTTCAGTGTAGGTGCAAGCTCCCCAAGAAGAAAGTGAAAGGTGTGGGTTTCAGGTCTCCACCGGTGACCGAGGGATGTCAAAAGGGATGGGCCCGAATGTAATTGGTTTTCGGATGATGTGAGCCTAGCATAACCATGTAGTCCATAAGCCTCAAGGTGATGAATGAAAGAATCGTGTGTTGACCATGTGTTATTTACGGTTTGAAGTGTGAAAGTTCGAGGATCATTATCATTATTTGGGTTCAACAATAGGTGGCAACGGTGTCCGGCATCATGGGGGCCCTGCAAAAGCACTGGCACTTCAGCCATAACCTGCACACAAACATACAAATAAAAATAAACATCCGAAGACACAAATACAAATGCAAATTATCTGAAGACACAAATTAACCTAAAAACACAGAGAGATACAATTTACATTAATTATCTGAAGTTAGATTACAAAAATACAAAGAGATTCAATTTAAATTAAATATCTAAAGGTGCATCACGAGTATGAAAAGTATGAAAATTAAATATTACACACGGATTTTTCTTTTTGTTATCAAAATTATGAAAATAACTCTTGTATGTATGTGGTCATCACCTCAAAAGGGACAGCGAAGATTGAAACACAAATTCTTCAATCACGTCGTCTCCTCCTTGTTTGCTACTAAGATGAATTATTTTACCTAACTACATACATCATTAAGTACTTTAGCAAGTAAACTTAACATAGAAAATTTAGATTATTGCGACATAACGAAGTAGACCTATGGTTTCCTAACTATATACTTATTAATAAACATACCACATGAAATAACATACCACATGCAACGAACAATTACAGTAGGTACAAACTATTTCTTAATTACCATATTAAGATCTTCTCGCATGTCAAACTAAATTTATGCATTTTAAAAGCCTAATGTTGATCTTCAATACCGTCAAATATTTGCTGTCCAAATTCCGGCTCTAACCAAACCTAAACGTTCAACAGAAGTACTAATTACGATTAATACTAATGGACGTAACTAACATTGATACAACATGTTCAACCTACTCTTCTAAAAAATAGTATAAATGCAACATATGTAACTTGAAATTATTTCTAACTTCTAAGCACTAACATCGCATAGCTAATGACGAGCTAAAATACTAACTAATTAACACCGTGCATGCACAAAAAAAATCATTTTATTGCAAAGCTCATACCTTGATCAACTTCGTAATTCACTTCGCTAGGCAAATCCTACTCCTGAAGCTTTAAATGACTCCAAAAGGTGATAAAATAATGCCTAACACAACAGATAACACATAGTTATGAACTAATCTAAAAGAGTAAAAACATCATGCACGCGAACGAAACCAACAAAAATGGATAGATCTTACCTTGATCCATCTTTTGTTCAACTTCAGCATATTCAAAATCCTACTCTAAATCGTGCTAAATCATGAGTGAAAGTGCCTAGTGCGTTTTTCTTTCTCTGTGTTCTTAGAGACTTAGGGAGCAGAAGAGGAGGCCGGAGAGGGTGTGCTTTCGCATGGAGCAAAAGCATAGGATAGCATATAAAAGGAAGAGGATCCCTATAGTGTCGGCACAACATGTTAAAACTCACCTACCTCAGCCTCGGATTCACACAGCGAGTGAGTGAATTCCTGCAGTGCCGTCGCGTCCTCTGAAGCAAAAGCCAGCGCTAAGTGCGTGATTCCCGGGCAGCCGTCCCTTCCGCTGAAGCAAAAGTCAACGTCGAGTGAGTGATTCCCGGGATGCCGTCGCGTCCGCTGAAACAAAAGCCAACACTGAGTGAGTGATTCCCGGGCAGCAGCGAGGCATAAAGAAAGGAAACAACATCGGATTTCCGCGCGTGGGAATCTGTCTCGTGGGCCGCAACAATTAGCGCCGTCTGCAAATTAGTAGCGAGGGAATCACACAATCAGGGAATCAGTGACGCAAAGCGACAGCGGCAGCTAAAGAAATGGCAAGAAGTCAGTGCCACGAATATTCCAGTGCTACTACGTGCCAATTAGTGCCGCTATCAATCAAATTCTTCAAACGGTGCCAGGGAATCTCTCGCTTGATCGCATGCAGGAACAGCCCTGCCGCCTAGCATGGTGGCGGCAAGGCCCACATCTGCGGCACCGTTCCGCCTGGGGACTGCCTGCCTGTTATGCGCGGCCTGCCACCTGCCCTGGTTGCGGCAGATGCCACGCGTCGGCTGGTGCGTCTGCCGCCATGGTTGAGGGGGTCCCTTTTGTCTCTTTCGACCACATGTGGTCCTTTTTGTCAATTTCGTTGGGCCAATGGTTCTTTTGGACAAAAATTCATGTCGGCCATGGTGCGACAGTACCAGCGCACGCCGCCTCGGACCGTTGCGGCGGGTCCCACGTGGCCAACCCGTTCCGTCCCACCCAGCGATTCCGGTTATACGCGGGCAACCGCCTCGTGCAATGGCGGCAGGGCCGGCCGCCTCCCTCCGTGGCGGCAGGTGCCATGTGTGGCCTGCCGCACCTGCCGCCACGGCCGGGGGCTCTTTTCTGCCATTTCGTCTCTGAGGTGGTTCTTTTTGGCAATACCCTTCGGCAGCTGGTCCTTTTCGACACAAAATCTTTTTCATTCTACTGAAATAGAATTCACCTTCATTTAAATTTGGGCCCGTCTAGGACACATCTATACAGTGGCTGAGACAGCAGGTATGTGTAGTTTATCTGCAGCGTTCAGAATTTAACTCCGTGATGCATAACGTTGTGGCACCCATGACGTGCACCTGTGGCTTGTACAGGGACTCGCTGATTTGACATACCCCATCAGCTTTGTGCCAAGTCTTTTTTGCACTCAAGATGTGACATAACACATCACCTTTGTGCTCGAGATTCTTGCATACTTTAGCTGCGTAGCCCTTTTCCACACTGGAACACCACCAGCACCGGCCAGGTACGTAGCACCATGTGCTGGCCCTTTCACATCACCTGCATTCCATACCTACACTTCAACTTAATTTTCTCAGTTTACACTACCGTACCAGACCCAAAGAAAATCACACTTGTAGATGACCGAGGCCAACTCCACCGCGCGATCCCAAACGGACGTCTATTTTGTCTGGATTCTGTCCATTTGGGTAGGGCAATAGGATCGTGTCCGGGCAGTTTCTGCGATGCGGTGGCCGTGCGCCCAGTGCGTGGATGCATCCCGGCCGCATCCTGTCCGTGTACATTTTTCTTTGCAAGTCCTTAATTTTTTTTCATCATTCATTTTTTGTACATGGGAATATATCACTAAATTTGGACTAGAAAAACAAGACCAAAGAAAACAAGAACTACAAGGATACATTTTAGAAGATATCCAACTTCCATAACTGCTCCTGTAAGTTGGATTAGTGCCTTCTTGATGCACTCATTGTTGATCTGCGAAGGAGGCTCGATCTTGCGTGCTTCTTTCTTCTTTGATTCTAAAGAAATCGATGTTGCTTCCTCACACCTAGTCTCGTCACTACAAGAAACTTGTTAATACATGACAGATTTAGACCGTCACGGGTGTGCTCAAAACCATCACGGAAGGGCGTCCATGACGGATTTGAAATCCGTCATGTATATCGCGTCATAATTTGTCCACCACGCAGTCCATGACAGATATTGGCCGTCATGGATACATGACGGATTTTGACCGTCACAGGTGAGTATTTAACGGACACGTTCATAACGACGTTAAGATGCATTCCACGTCATCATCTAACGTGGCGGCCTCCGTGAATCTGAGGTGGCAGCCCATTTGATCACCGGCCCAGTTAAAATTTTGGCCCACTACATTTGACTATAATTAAGATTTCAACCCAATAATTCCAATACGGCCCAAATAGCACAGCCCATTCAATTCGCCCAGCTAGCACAGCCCAATACATATAATACAAGTAAGTTTTCACAGCCAAAAATTTCTCCATCAACAAAACACATAATTTTGCCGAGCCCACAAATTTCAATTAAATTGTTTCATTCAATTAAAATAACCATCAAAGGTACATCACTCAAGCCACATTGCCATCATTTACAAAAAAATATCCAAAACATCAGACATTACACACAATAATCACTAACAAATTAGAAATCCCGCGTCAAATGCAACACCATGGGTTGCATGAGATTTGTCTTTCAGATGGAGCAGGTAGAAGTCGACGATGTCATTCTTGCTCTGGTACGGGCAGCTCCTGAGCAGCTGTTAAAATACTACACCAATGGGTTTCTAGCTGATATGGAATAAGGAAATAGGAAATGATCATTATTTGCACAGTACAATACATATTATGGAGGAAAGGAAACAATTGTGCCTCAAAGAGAATGTGCATCACACGTCTCACTTAAACAATTGTCGGGAGGTCTAATTTTGTATTTTCTAAACAAGTAAAGAAAAAGAGTTTACAATTGTCAGAAGGCCTATTTTCTATTCAAAAATATATAATTTTAATGCAATATGTATTTTTCTATTTGATGTTAAGTACATAAATGCAAGATCACACTGCAGAATAAAAGTAGTTTTTTTTTGCAAATTCGCAAACCTCACAGAAGGCACATTCACAAATATGACTACACTTGACTTAACAAAATAAATTCATTAGTATTTACCACTCCTACCAAACATTCACTATTCCAGCATTTAGAGGCAATGTAAGTGAAGTAGATCACTACGAACAGAGGCAATACAGATACACTCAATATACATGTCTATTTAAAACTACAATAAAGAACTAGCAGTATAAACACTTCACTGTGGCAAATCACAACTCAAGTCTAGCATGGTAATTTCGGTTCTTATCCATTTATACTATTCTAGTTAAGCTGTAGCTAGAAGCCATGGAGAAGTAAAACAGCCAACCTGCAAATCACCACAGTACCATGCCAAAATTCTAAGTAACATCCTAGGCAAATTGTTCAGTAGCATGAGTATTGAATATAACCCCACTAAACCTAAATAGCAACCAAAATTATCAGTGGAACAAGCATTCAGATTGAAATGCCACAAGCTAAAAATTCAGGAGGCTAATGAAATTCAGAACAGAAAACAATTGTTAAGAGTAGGCGAGTCCGATCATGGACCAAATGTGTAAACCAGGGATGATGGATGGAAAGGGATACCTCGTTGCCAGCTTAACTTTGTACTGTGATCTGTGCATCAAATCAAGTTATCAATCACTTTTAGTTTTGAAGTACAGCTTCCGAAAAAATATTCCAGACAAAAAGTTGAAGGGCACTAGATTTGTCTTCAAACCACAATCTTGTCCATGTGCTTACCAGATATCTAAGTTGGAAATAATTTGGGAATATTAAAACTAGAAAGGACCTAATAATGCATGGAAACTAATGTTCAATTCGAAATATGGATCATTCAATAGCGTAATTCTGATCCTAAGGTAATTTCACATACTTTGATTGGAAGCAAAGTATTTTTGCAGTTTTTTGAAAATACTGTTGTTTCTGAATAACTTTGGTATTAAATACTTTGAGGTGTTTGGATAAAACAAATACTGTACTTTCACATAACAAGGTATCTATCATACTGTGGTTTTTTTGCGATATTTAAAAAAGAGGTCGGGACCTCCTTTTTCTAAACTGAACTGAGAGAACTCGTCGGCTCGTCTACATCCAAAGTTGATAAAATGCGATTGCCGCCTCTGATCCCTCTATATATTGTCTTTTCAACGAAGTGCTCCTGATTATTAGGCGCTTCAGATTTGGTAGTTAGTTTCTCTACAGAGACGGCGCGCATGTTACGTTCTTCTGACGATCTTGCACGCTTCTATTGGAATGATGGCTGCAAATTACTCGAGTAGCGCATGATTTAAACAAACTTGCTCCTGGAGTATATCCCTTGGTCGTTTGAGCACTTGTATGCAGCAGGCTAAAAGCTACCTACCCAATCGATTCTACGCGCATATAGGCTATGCGCCCGTACACGCACAAAACAATTTTGCCCCGGCTAGCTAGGAGGGGACTTGACGTGCATGACATGCTGCATGCATTGGGCACCGTTTCTACATGCAGATCAGCTCCATGAGTATAGTTGAGCAAGGCGCAGCAAGTCAAAACAACACTTGCCAAACACATCGGTGGTTTTATCAAAACTGAGGAAAAACATGGTTTTTAGGAACTTAAGTGTTCATTTCCCACACATTTAAAAACTGAGGTTCAGATTACTATGGTTTTTCAGAAACGGTGCTGCCAAACTAAGCTATGTTCAACTTCAATCTGAAACGGCAGAATCTTATACTACATCATTATTTCAATCCTAAGGAAGCATCCCAACTTAATTCTGAAGTATCTAATTTGACAACATAACATAGCAAAACAAATCTCAGAACAGAGAGTAGACATGCAGATATGAACTACTAATAAATCTGTAGTAAATCTTAGAAACAGGGGATTCAACAACAGCTACATCGGATTATCAAATAACCATAGTTCCAACCCCAACTAATCATATCCTGTGCATGGGAATAGAACAACCACTGCGCCCACTAGAAGAAATTCCAGATGGATACACCACTAGTAGAAAACAGGCCTATTGTCCCGGTTCGTAAGGGCCTTTTGTCCCGGTTCCTGAACCGGGACTAAAGGGTCGTTACTAATGCCCTGACCCTTTAGTCCCGGTTCTAACCAGAACCGGGACAGATGGGCCTCCACGTGGCCTGCGCGCTGAGCCCAGGCAGGAGGGCCTTTGGTCCCGGTTGGTGGCAACCGGGTCCACGCGTCAGCATTTATGTGGCTGGGGGTTTTGTTTTTTTTTAGGGGGGTTGGGGGTTTTGGGGGGTTAATTTAGGTATTTCATATATTGTGTTAGCTAGCTAATTAATAGAGAGAAGTGTCCTCTCTTATATATGTATGTGCTTGGTCGACGATACGTACTATACATACAAGAGGACTAGACACGCTAGCTAGCTAGCTAGTAAGCAAACAAAGGAAACAGAAGATCGTCATGAACATATATGCATACAGAGAGAAGTAATATCGACCACCTCTCCTTCTCCGAGAGATTGGTCGAACAACAAGTTCTCGTATATCTATCCGACACTACCTGCTACATATATACAATAATTATTTCTTATAAATATAATCTCCTAAACTACGGACACATGGTCCACATAGTATTCTCCGTCTTCAGCGATCACGTGGTCAAGAAAGAATGCCGCCAATTCCTCTTGAATTGCTCGCATGCGATCTGGTGGTAGGAGTTCATCCCGCATCCGAAACATCTAATTTGAAGAAGGGGGTCAATACATACATACATATATATATATATATATATATATATATATATATGAATGAAACTCAACACAAATGATGGTAATAAAATAAAATTGTGAATATTGTTATTTACGCACTTCATATTGTTCGTCAGAGTAGCCCGCTCACAGGTCGTGTGGCGGATGGACTCGCAAACGTAGTATCCACAGAAATCATTCCCTTGTTCCTGCCACAACCACTTTACAAGAAATAGAGGTTAATCAAACTAATAAGCAAGAATGCCAAATGGTATTGATGAAACTAGCGCTTGAATCACTAGGAGATGCGCGGAACATGCTACTATAGTACTTACTTTCGGGTGTCTAAATTCCAGCTCCTTCGGCAGTCCCGGAGCTTTTCTGGTGAATTTTCTCCAAACCCTGCCAGACAAAGAAAACAATTACTTGATATCGGAAATGAACAAAGTTGCTGATATGGTGGATAATGATCGATTTAACTTACTTCTCGAGCATTTGAGTCATGTCCGCATACTCCTGGGGATCTTTTCATTTAGAGTCCAAGACAATTACTACTCCCTGCTCAAGCCTAATCTCTAGGAGAATATAGTGGTACCTGCGCACGCATGCATAACTCATCAATTACATTACTATAACCTGGACTAATATATAAGGGAAACCGAATATGCACAAGACAGTAACACTCACTTGAAGTTGTAAGGAAAGAGTATTATATCTTTGTTTTCATTTATTTTGAATGATCGTAGCAAGTTGGCCTCGGTATCTGCGACACGAAATTTAACCTTAGTTGCATCTATGAGATATGTGTTAATGAACCCAATATCACCGACTTGTCTTTTCTTCAATGCGGCGATCTTCAATCTGCATAATATAGTGAGGATAATAATAAATACATGCAATGAAAGAGCTGAGCTATATAGAGAGACTTAATGACAGAAGTAGTAGTACTTACAGACAGTAGCAGGTGACCGTTGCTTTATCGAGGGCCAATTGATTGAAAAACGGATAGAACTCCTCAAATGGAATAGGCAACAGATCAATTCCAACGAGGTCATGCTCCTTTTTAACTCTCACATACAAAGTACTCCTCCCCCCAGACTCTCTGCAGATTTTCAAGTACCAATCATGCAATCATTGCATCATCGTTGATAGAGATCTTTCATCTTTGACGAGAGGCTTCCCGTACTCGTATCTGTGTATCTGCACATCCATGAAATCATAATGTACATCGTCGGGCAGGTAATCTCCAAGATTGCTATAACCGGGCACCATCCTCAGATCGACGATGTCTCTAGGCACCTTGAGCGGGGGGCACGATTGATTCCCTTGTTCGCCGAGCTGGGCAATTTGTTTCCCAGCTGCTCGTCGTTCTTTCATCCTTTGATCACTGACTGTACTTCCTGACCGCTCCGCTTCGGCCCATGTCTTCCCAATAATGCGCTCATAGTTGCCTTTTGGCGGAGACTTGGGTGGTTTTCTCAGGGCAGCCAGAGTGCGCTTCGCTTTTACCGGATCTACCTTCTCCTCCGAAGGTGGATGTCTCTTTGCTTTCAACCCTTGAAACCAGTCCTCCACTTCGGTTCACGCGATCTTTGCGTTCTCCTCCGGGGTCCTCTCGTATGGTAACTTCTCTGGAGTCTTCAGAGAAGGACCGAATCTGTATGTCCTCCCGCCTCTGGCTGTACTGCTAGACGCCGGCAGAGCAGACGGAGCGGCTGTCTTCTTTACTTGCTTACGAGGCGGAGGAGAAGGACTACAACGCACCGGAGCAGCTGCCGGAGCGGCGGCGGGTCTCTTCCGCCCTTGCCGACGAGGCGGAGAAGGAGTAGGCTTACCACGAACCGGTACCAATGCCCCTTTAGTCACGATTGGTGCCACCAACCGGGACCAAAGGCCTTGTGCTGCTGCGCCCGCGTTGAAAGTTTAGTCCCACCTCGCTAGTTGAGATGGGTGCGCAGTGGTTTATAAGCCCCACTGCCGCACCCCTCTCGAGCTCCTCTCCATTGCAGGCTTACGGGCCTAATTGTCACTGCTATGCCTGTGGGCCTACTGGGCCTCCTGCGGGCCTGAATCCTAGCCCATGGATGGGTTTCTAGTCGTATTCAGGCCGTGGGGGCCCAGTAGGTGGCAGTTTTTTGTTTTTTTTTGTTTTTTTGTTGCTTTATTTATTCTATTTTGTTTCTACTTACAACAAAATACTCATTGTTACTATTTTTATTTTTTTTCCAGTTTTTTTGTTTTGTTTTCCGCATTATTTATTTTCTTTTGTTTTTTGCTTTATTTTTTAATTCTTTATGCTTTTAGTTTTAGAAAAATTATAAACTTTTTGTTAATGCCATTAGTTTTCAAATTTGAAAGCACTTTTTTTGTTTTTTTTTCTTTGTTGCTTTATTTATTTTATTTTGTTTCTACTTACAACAAAATACTTATTGTTGCTATTTTTTCAGTTTTTTTGTTTTGTTTTCTGCATTATTTATTTTGTTTTTTTTTGCTTTATTTTTTAATTCTTTTTTCTTTTAGTTTTAGAAAAAATATAAACTTTCTGTTAGGGCCATTAGTTTTCAAATTAGAATATTTAAAATTTGAATTCTTTGAAATTTGTGTGAATCACAAGTTTGTGATTAACTTTACTAAAAAAATGAACATAGATGCGCCTATAGAGAAAATTCAACCTAAATTCATAATCAATTTCTATGAATTTCAGAGAAATTCACTATGAATTTAGGTCAAATTCCCTGTATAGGGGCATCTATTTTCACTTTGAGAGGAGCTCAACAAGGCAGAGAGGGACGGGCTTATAAACGGGTGTGAGCGCCCTTCAGTTGGCGAGGTGGGACTAAACTCTGAGCGCAACGAGGACCAACCCTTTAGTCCCGGTTTGTGGCACAAACTGGGACTAATGGTCATGGGCCAGGGGCGAGGCGCATTGGTCCCAGTTCGTGCGTGGAACCAGGACCAAAAGGTCGAGACGAACCGGGACCAATGGCCCACGTGGCTGCCCTCTTGAGAGTGTTCTTGGACCAATGGACAAAGGGCCAAACCATAAGACATTAAAGCATTTGAAATGAACTTTGAAAAAGTTGGCATAGCATGTGCATGTACAAAATAGAGAATGGTATCATACTCGTCTGTTACAAAGTTGGCATGGTATCATCATAATAGTTGCGGGAGAAAGTCTTCACTTTTTCTTCGCTTGTGTCATTTGCTTATTGCGTCGTAACCATGGATAATCTTCATCGTTTATCAGGATGCTTGGGTCAGCCTTGACTTTGAAGGGAGGAATTTCATGAAACTTTTCATAATCTTCATACATGTCTGTCTTGCCCTCCACCCCCACGATGTCCCTTTTTCCTAAAAGAACTATGTGGCGCTTTGGCTCATCGTATGATGTATTCGCTTCCTTATCTTTTCTTTTTCTCGGTCTGGTAGACATGTCCTTCACATAGATAACCTGTGCCACATCATTGGCTAGGACGAACGGTTCGTTAGTGTACCCAAGATTTTTCAGATCCACTGTTGTCATTCCATACTGTGGGTCTACCTGTACCCCGCCTCCTGACAGATTGACCCATTTGCACTTAAACAAAGGGACCTTAAAATCATGTCCCATATGTCCACTATGTAACCATAATATGTGTCCTTTCCCCTCTCGGTTGCTGCATCAAAGCAGACACCGCTGTTTTGGTTGCTGCTCTTTTGATCTTGCTCAATCGTGTAAAATGTATTCCCATTTATCTCGTATCCTTTGTAAATCAATACAGTCAAAGATGGTCCCCTGGACAACAAGTACAGCTCATCACAAACAGTGTTGTCACCTCTGAGACGTGTTTCCAACCAACTGCTGAAAGTCCTGATGTGTTCACATGTAATTCAGTCGTCGCACTGCTCCGGGTGTTTGGAGCGCAGATTGTTCTTGTGTTCATCGACATACGGGGTCACCAAGGTAGAGTTCTATAAAACTGTGTAGTGTGCTTTAGACCAAGAATGCCCGTCCCTACATATTATTGAGTCCGCTCCTAGCGTGCCTTTTCCAGTCAGTCTCCCCTCATACCGCAATTTAGGGAGACCTATCTTCTTAAGGCCAGGAATGAAGTCAACACAAAACCCGATGACATCCTCTGTTTGATGGCCCATGGAAATGCTTCCTTCTGGCCTAGCGTGGTTATGGAGATATTTCTTTAGGACTCCCATGAACCTCTCAAAGGGGAACATATTGTGTAGAAATACGGGCCCCAGAATGACAATCTCGCCGACTAGATGAACTAGGACGTGCGTCATGATATTGAAGAAGGATGGTGGGAACACCAGCTCGAAACTGACAAGACATTGCGCCACATCACTCCTTAGCCTTGGTATGATTTCTTGATCGATCACCTTCTGCGAGATTGCATTGAGAAATGCACATAGCTTCACAATGGCTAATCGGACGTTTTCCGGTAGAAGCCCCCTCGATGCAACCGGAAGCAGTTGCATCATAATCACGTGGCAGTCATGAGACTTTAGGTTCTGGAACTTTTTCTCTGGCATATTTATTATTCCCTTTATATTCGACGAGAAGCCAGTCGGGACCTTCATACTGAGCAGGCATTCAAAAAAATTTCTTTCTCTTCTTTCGTAAGAGCGTAGCTGGCAGGACCTTCAAACTGCTTCGGAGGCATGCCGTCTTTTTCGTGCAAACGTTGCAGGTCCTCCCGTGCCTCAGGTGTATCTTTTGTCTTCCCATACACGCCCAAGAAGCCTAACAGGTTCACGCAAAGGTTCTTCGTCACGTGCATCACGTCGATTGAAGAGCGGACCTCTAGCTCTTTCCTGTAGGGTAGGTCGAAGAATATAGATTTCTTCTTCCACATGGGTGCACGTCCCTCAGCGTCATTCAGAACAGCTAGTCCGTCGGGACTCTTTCCAAAGATTACGTGTAAATCATTGACCATAGCAAGTACGTGATCACCGATACACATGGCGGGCTTCTTCCGGTGATCTGCCTCGCCTTTGAAATGCTTGCCTTTATTTCGACATTGATGGTTGGTCGGGAGAAATCGATGATAGCCCACGTACACATTCTTCCTACATCTGTCCAGGTATATACTTTCAGTGTCATCCAAACAGTGCGTGCATGCATGGTATCCCTTGTTTGTCTGTCCTGAAAGGTTACTGAGAGCGGGCCAATCGTTGAGGGTCACGAACAGCAACGCCTTTAGGTTAAATTCCTCCTGTCTGTGTTCATCCCACGTACGTACACCGTTTTCATTCCACAGCTGTAAAATTTCTTCAACTAATGGCCTTAGGTACACATCAATGTCGTTGCCGGGTTGCTTAGGGCCTTGGATGAGAACTGGCATCATAATGAACTTCCGCTTCATGCACATCCAAGGAGGAAGGTTATACATACATAGAGTCATGTGCCAGGTGCTGTGATTGCTGCTCTGCTCCCCGAAAGGATTAATGCCATCCGCGCTTAAAGGAAACCATACATTCCTTGGGTCCTTTGCAAACTCATCCCAGTACTTTCTCTCGATTTTTCTCCACTGCGACCCGTCAGCAGGTGCTCTCAACTTCCCGTCTTTCTTACGGTCCTCACTGTGCCATCGCATCAACTTGGCATGCTCTCCGTTTCTGAACAGACGTTTCAACCGTGGTATTATAGGAGCATACCACATCACCTTCGCAGGAACCCTCTTCCTGGGGGGCTCGCCGTCAACATCACCAGGATCATCTCGTCTGATCTTATACCGCAATGCACCGCATACCGGGCATGCGTTCAGATCCTTGTATGCACCGCGGTAGAGGATGCAGCCATTAGGGCATGCATGTATCTTCTGCACCTCCAATCCTAGAGGGCATACGACCTTCTTTGCTGCGTATGTACTATCGGGCAATTCGTTATCCTTTGGAAGCTTCTTCTTCAATATTTTCAGTAGCTTCTCAAATCCTTTGTCAGACACAGCATTCTCTGCCTTCCACTGCAGCAATTCCAGTACGGTACCGAGCTTTGTGTTGCCATCTTCGCAGTTGGGGTACAACCCTTTTTTGTGATCCTCTAACATGCGATCGAACTTCAGCTTTTCCTTTTGACTTTCGCATTGCGTCCTTGCATCGACAATGACCCGGCGGAGATCATCATCATCGGGCACATCGTCTGGTTCCTCTTGATCCTCAGCAGCTTCACCCGTTGCAGCATCATTGGGCACATCGTATGGTTCCTCTTGATCTTCACCAGCTCCCCCCGTTGCAGCATCACCGTATTCAGGGGACACATAGTTGTCATCGTACTCTTCTTCTTCGCCGTCTTCCATCATAACCCCTATTTCTCCGTGCCTTGTCCAAACATTATAGTGTGGCATGAAACCCTTGTAAAGCAGGTGGGTGTGAAGGATTTTCCGGTCAGAGTAAGACTTCGTATTCCCACAATTAGGGCCTGGACAACACATAAAACCATTCTGCTTGTTTGCCTCAGCCGCTTCGAGAAATTCATGCATGCCCTTAATGTACTCGGAGGTGTGTCTGTCACCGTACATCCATTGTTGGTTCATCTACGTGCGTTATATATAATTAAGTGTGTCAAAAACCATTACAGAACAACAAGAATAGATAATTAAGTGACCAAATTAATAGAAGTTCATCATCACATTAAAACCAAAGTACATACATAGTTCTCATCTAATAACACATAGCTCTCCAGAGCATCTAATTAATTAAACCATACATTGAAACTATGTAAAACATTTCAATGCGAAAACAAACGTGATCATAGTCGCAACCAAGGTAACAATTGATCCAACGGCATAATGATACCAAGCCTTGGTATGAACGGCATATTTTATAATCTTTCTAATCTTCAAGCGCATTGCATCCATCTTGATCTTGTGATCATCGACGACATCCGCAACATGCAACTCCAATATCATCTTCTCCTCCTCAATTTTTTTATTTTTTCCTTCAAGAAATTGTTTTCTTCTTCAACTAAATTTAACCTCTCAACAATAGGGTCGGTTGGAATTTCCGGTTCACATACCTCCTAGATAAATAAAATCTATGTCACGTTGGTCGGCACAATTTTCATAAACAATAAATGAACCAATAGTTATAAAGATAATATATACGACATCCAAATCATAGACAGGACGAGGGCCGACGGGGGCGGATACCAAAACCATCGCACTATATAAGATGCAATAATAAAAGTAAGAAAATGATACAAGTATCTATCTAAACATACAAGTAAGAATATTTTTCCTTTCAGAAAGAAGATAAGAACAAGAGGCTCACCACGGTGGTGCCGGTGATGAGATCAGCGCGGGTGATCGACGGCGGTGAAGACGGGGGCGGGGCGTGACGGACCGCTAAACCTAGACAAATATTGAGGAAAATGGAGCTTGGAGGTCGAGCTTGGAGAGGAGAAAGCTTAAGTAGTGTGGCTCGGGCATTCCATCGAACACCTTGTGTGCATAGGAGGTGAGCTAGAGCACCACCAAGCCCTCTCCCCCTCGGCCAGAAAAAACAGAGCAGTGTGCTCTGCTCTTGCGCGAGGGGGTATATATAGGCACCACCATTGGTCCCGTTTGGTGGCATGAACCGGGACTAAAGGGCAGCCTTTGGTCCCGGTTCATGCCATCAGCCGGGACAAATGGTGGTGGGACTAAAGGGCAGCCATTGGTCCTGGTTCGTCCCACCAACCGGGACCAAAAGGTCCAGACGAACCGGGACCAATGGCCCACGTGGCCCGGGCGGCCCCCTGGGCTCACGAACCGGGTCCAATGCACCCATTGGTCCCAGTTCTGGACTGAACCAGGACTAATGGGCTTACCCGGCCTGAACCTTTGCCCCCTTTTCTACTAGTGCACGTACCGGAGACAGTGTTGGTGGGATTCATTGCGAGCTGGTTCAGGCGACGTAGGAGGGCGTGGTGTGGTATGCGGTTGTCCTGGTCGTTGGCCATGATCTCGACCTGCTGCCACACGCTGACATAGGAGTAGGTCGTCCCAAGGTCGATACCGATCAATGGAACCTCGCCCTTGGTCATCTCCTCCTTTGCTCTCTTTGGGGTTCGCTGGAAGACGCGAGCAGCGCTCTTTCTTGCGCGCGCTCTCCTGTTGAACGCAGAACCGCATGCCCACCAGAGCCCGCACTTGGGTTCGGTGGATGCGATTTGGGCGCCGATGTTGGCTGCCGTAGTCGCGCCCCGGTGAGGTGGTGCCCGCCCGTGTCGTGCCCGGCTCGACCACGCGCCGTCGCGTCGCACCTCGCGCCTTCCTCTGGCCGGAGCAGTCGCGCGCGCCTTGCACGTTTCTGCTGCCTACCACCGACGGAGGAGAAGGCGGGGAGGACTAGAAGATCGAGGTCCGGCCACTACCTCGGTGGATCCGGCCGTTGGCTTGGCGGGTCCGGCAGGTGCAGTGGGGCGACGTCCTTTCCTCGACCTGCAAATGAATCGTGGGAGGTGGGAGAGAAGACCGGGGGGGCGGGGGGCTTCGTTCCTCTAGGTGGAAGAGCAGCCGGCGGCTTGAGGTGGAGAAGCAAGGAGAGAGAGGGGCGGTTGTGCCTACCATTGGATCCCGGGGAATGGACGGTGCTTATGCGTGATTCGTGGGAGAGTCGTATCAACCAATCAGAAAGCAGCTTGGAACACACAGGATCGAGGGAAGCAAGACACATCAGCACGAGCAGTCCCTGACGGTCTGGATGGTTTAGAAAAAAAAGTTTAGGCTCAGCTGGTTGATCCGTGACAGTTTCCGAGAACGTCATCAGAAATCTGTCATGGATTAACAGCTTTCTTGTAGTACGTGTCTAGCCTCTAATCTAGCAACAAGTGCACTTGTCTCATCTACAACCTCTATGCTAGCTAAAAGTGCACGAACATCTACTAAATTGCGCTCTATCAATATATCGATGTACTCTTCTTCCCAATACCAAAACTTGCGTCCATGCTACACAATAAAATTTGAAGTTAGCACAACTAGTAAAATCTAGAGCACAAACCGAAGCTAAAAAGAGCACATACCCCATCGTTTAAGCACTTGATAAACACCCATCCGGGATGTTTCGGCGTTGTAAACACGCGGCGCACGACCTTCTTTGGGCAGTGGTCGCACTTAATGAGTGGCAACGATGCGCCGACGAGCTTTTGGGCAAGCACCGAGCCCGGCCGACCGCCATCCGTGTATCTGTCGGCGGACCACCGACGGTGCAGATCCGAGCGGCTAGAGGAGGAGCCACTACCTGCATGTGACCTTACGGCCCTGCCAAGGCCTTCCAGCTAGGTGCCCGGCCAGTCCATGGCGTGGCGTGGCCTCCCACAGCCGGGCGAGCTCAAGACCGATCGGATCCGCCCCAAATCCGGCTGCCGGGTGCACAAACCAGGTGGCCGTGGTTGGGTAGCTTGGGGGTACCGAGGGGAAGGGGTTGGACGAGCTGCACGGCTGCAATGGCAGCGGCGGCGGCGAGGGGTAGAGTGAGGAAGAGTGGAGAAGGGTGGAGGGGTGCGTCCGGAGGGAGGGAGGGGGCGGATAGAAAAAGGCATCCCTGTGCCACCGACGGGCGGGCCAGGGGAGGACACGCGCAGACGGCCCGCGCATCCGCGTGCTATCCGTTTCATCCCAGTAGCGGTGCAAACTTGGACCGGGGATGGGTCGAAAGCAGACAGAAAATGGACAAAAGTTCATTTACGCCCGCGCGCTGGGCCGTCTGGTTCGTCCGTTTTACCCCAAACGGACGCGCGCGAACAGAATGGGGTCGCGCGATGGAGTCAGACTGAGCAATGTCCTTGGGACAGGCACTAGAGGCCTTTGAACTGTTGGATATGCATCCTTCCAAGAGATTGAGCAATCTCTCCCAGGCATTGGGCATTGGGTTCTCTTCACTTCTTCCGACGAATCCACTTGTCCACCAAAAAAGAACCCTATGGAATCCATGTACACGTGCTCATTACCTGTCACTCTGTTACTTGATTCTGTGTCTGTAGGTTATCTCCCGTTGTTTAGACATTTTACTACTTGCTCATGGTTGTGGCTTTAAGTAAACAACATCTAAAATTGGGGATGGAGTTCCGTTACTCTTACTTAGCTCATTTAGCTTATCTATAAGTTGGAGCTACTGGTTTGCTCACTTCTGTGTACATATCTAAGTGGTTACAGTTACAACGTAATTCCCTTGGTTTCAGCTTAATGGAACTCCAGCTAATGTTGGTGATGGATTCGGTCACTGTCACCTTGCTAGGTTGGAAGTTAGTATCAGTTAGGTTGCCTCCACTAGGTGGGGGCTGAAGATTGCTAGCCGTTGTTGACGAGCAGGATGACAATCACAACAGGTTGAATGGTACGACCCCACGTTCTCCTGATGCCCCACCTACTGCTTTGCGTGCTCATTTGTTCCCTCTCATCTTTGGTTTCCTATCAGGAACAAACTTTAGACTGGCTGAGTTCTTCCTGCGGCACGGTGTACGAGGTCACGGTCATGGTCATCTTCTTCGGATTGTATCAAGTACATGTTAGGGGCCTGATCTAGATCGAGAGGGAAGGAGGTAGGTGGGGAATTTCTTAGAGGAGAAGGAGGCCAGGAAGGAGGAGGACAGCTTCTCTCGTGAGTATATTCGATAACAATAATTCTCGATGCCTCTCATTGATGCCCAACTGGCTACTTAACAACCGCCAACCCGCACCAGCCCAGCTGGACCGCTCACGCGGCAATTGAGTCAGCCTGCTTCTCTGCCCTGGTGACCCCACCCGTCAGTACTGGTTCCTTGGCCAGGGCCCGCCTGTCAGTTGTGACATTCCCCCCCTCCTTGAGAACCGCCTTGACCCCAAGGCCGTGACGACGGAAACTTCTCTTGAAGCTTCTTTGGATCCTCCCAAGTAGCCAGGTTAGTAGGCAGGTCGCTCCATTGTATCAGGGTGCGGAGCTTCATCCCGCCTTGGGAGCGAACCATCTTGCATTCCAACACCTGGTCGGGAGAGTGAGATGCCTGCAAAACAGAGTCAGATGGAGGTAATTCTGCATTGACTGGAACTGTTGCTCCCACTGCTTTCTTCAGCAACGACACATGAACTACTGGGAGAATCTTGCTGGTTTCTAGCAAGTCGAGGCGATACGCCACTGCGCCTACTTTGGCTTGAATGATGTACGGTCCATAGTAGTGGAAAGCCTGCTTCTGAAACGGCCGCCTTGCCACCGAAGTTTGAATGAAAGGCTGTAACTTAAGTAACACCGCGTCTCCCAACGCAAAAGACCGGTCAGTACGGTGACGGTCTGCCTATTTCTTCATACGGTCCTGAGCTTTCCTCAGCTGCTGCTATAGGTGGTCCAGCAAGATTTCATGCTCCTGCAACCACGCTGCTATGTCCGGCACATTACTGCTGTCCACCTGATCGATGCCGAACTCACGTGGCAGTTGCCCATAGATCACCTCAAACAGGGTGCCCCCTAGCACCGAGTGGAAACTGGTGTTGTACCAGTATTCCGCCAACGAGAGCCATTTTGACCAGTTCCCCGGGCAGGAGTGCACCGAACAGCGCAAGTACGTCTCCACGCACTGGTTGACTCGCTCAGTTTGCCCGTCCGTTTGCGGGTGGTACGAAGAGCTCATCCGTAGTTCGGTTCTGCACAGGCGAAACAGCTCCTACCACACTTGACTCGTGAAGATGCGGTCTCTGTCCGAAATAATCCCCAATGGCATCCCGTGGAGCCTGTAAATCTCATGCATGAAGGCCTTTGCAATATCCAGGGCCGTGAACGGGTGCTTCAATGGCACAAAATGTGCATACTTGGAGAATTTGTCGACGACTACCAGGATAGTGTTATAGCCACCTGATTTGGGCAAGCCTTCGATGAAGTCAAGGGATATCACAGCCCAGGGCCTTTTTGGAATGGGAAGTGGCTGAAGCAACCCGTCCGGTGAAACTCTCTCCTTCTTGGCTTGTTGACAGGTCAGGCACTGCTTGACAAACTCTTTCACTTTTTGTTTCATTCCCTTCCAAGCAAACAGGCGTTTAATGCGGTTGTATGTTGCGTGAAATCCCGAATGCCCACCCGTGGCACTGTCATGCAGCGACCTGATGACATGTTGTTGTGTGTCAGTGTCCGGTCCAAGCCAAACACGCCCTTTGAATCCTAGCACTCCTCCTTGGAGCTGATAATCTGGTTCGGCACTCGGGTTCAAAGCTACCCTCGCTAGCAATTCTTTTGTGGCAGCATCCTCTTGGTACCCTGCACGCACTGCTTCCAGCCAGACGGGTTTGCATACTGACAAGGCTGCCAACTCCGCATCCTGCCTGTGTGCTTTTCTGGATAATGCATCCGCTGCTCTGTTCGAAATACCCGCTTTGTATTGGATCACATACTGCAGCCCGAGCAGCTTCGTAAACGCTCGCTGTTGGATGGGTGTGTTCAAGCGCTGGTCGGTCAGATGCAGGAGACTTTTTTTGATCTGTGCGCACTATAAGCTCTGTGTGTTGTAAGAATGGGCGCCAGTGGTCAATAGCTACGAGCAAGGCCAAACACTCATTCTCGTAAGCTGACAGTCCTAAGTTGCGAGGAGCCAAGGCTCGACTGAGGTAAGCGACTAGGTGGGAATACTGCATCAACACTGCGCCGATCCCTGTTGCACTGGCATTAGTTTCGACCACGAAAGTTTTGGGGAAATCCGGCAGCGCCAGCAGGGGTGCCTCAATCAATGCTTTCTTGATAGCACCAAATGCCGCATCAGTTGTGGGCGTCCAGACGAACACCACGCCTTTGCACAATAAATCTGTTAGTGGCTTGCTAATGATTCCAAAGTTTCTGACGAACTTGCGGTAATACCCTGCCAATCCGAGAAACCCCCGTAGCTCTTTCACTGTCTCAGGCACCGGCTAGTCCCTCACATTGCTCACTTTGGTGTCATCCGTTGTTACTCCTTGCTCGCTTATAACGTGTCCCAAGTAGCTGATTTTTCTCTGAGCAAAGGCACACTTGGACCGTTTGGCGTAGAACCCGTTCTGTTGCAACAGTCCCAGCACTTGCGACAGCAAACTCACATGTTTCTCCAAGGTTCTGGATTGGACAAGAATGTCGTCCATAAACACTAGGACTCCTTCTCGCAGCACGGGTGACAGCACTATGTTCATGGTACCCTGGAAAGTAGGGGGCCCGCCCGTCACTCCATATGGCAGCACTCGAAACTGAAAGTGGCCATGGTGGGTCTTGAAAGCTGTTTTGTGCTCGTCCTCTGGCAACAACCTGATCTGATGGTAGCCTGCCCTGAGATCCAGCTTCGAGAACCAAGTGGATCCTGCTAATTCATCCAAGAGCTCGTCGATCACTGGCATTGGATACCTTGACTTGATGGTTATTGCATTAAGGTGTCGGAAGTCAACGCAAAATCTCCAAGTCTGATCCTTCTTTTTGACCAGAAGTACCGGAGAAGAAAACGGACTCACACTGGGTGTGATAAGCCCCAGTCTCAGCATCTCTTTCACTTGTGCCTCAATCTCATTTTTCTGCTCCGGAGTGTAACGATATGGCCTAAGGTTCACGGGTTTGGCGCCTGCCACCAAGGGAATGGCGTGATCCCATGGTTTCCATTGTGGCAGTCCCGACGGCTCGTCAAACACCACTTGAAACTGGTCCAAGACTCGCTGGATAGAAGCTGGAAGAGCTTCCTGTTGTTCCTCTTGCCCTGAGAAACAAAGCATGACTACACCAACGATTGCATTCTCCTGCTCCATTTGCTCCAATTGTTCAACTGATATCTGTGCTGGTTGCTGACCTCCTGGCGTAATCCTTGCATCTGTATCAACTGCCCTTGGTGGTGGAACTACAATGTTTTCTCAGTCCAATCGATCAACATCGGTCCACAACTTTCCAACCAGTCCATGCCTATCACCATGTCATAGCAGCCCAGAGGAAGCACCCGCAGGTCAGTACTGAACTTGTGCTGTTGCACCTGCCACTGACATTCTGGAATGTATCCAGAACAAGTGAGTTTTCCACCATCTGCCACTCTGACTGTCACCGGCTTTAGTTTGCAAATGCGATGGGCAAAGCACTCTGCTACTGACTCGCTGATAAAGCTATGGGAACTGCCTGAGTCAACCAATATCAGAACTTCTTGCTTGTCAATGCGCCCTAACAAACGGACCGTGCGAGCCGTTGTTTGCCCGTGGTGGCCAGTTTCGAGATAGACATAAGCTGTTCTTCCTGCTCTTCCTCTGCCACTTGCTCCTGATGCTCATTTCCCTCAGCCTGAAGCAAATCCAGTAATTCCTCCACCACATGGAGTTGTACCGTGGCGGCACACTGGTGGCCTTGACCCCAGCGTTCCCCACATTTAAAATAGAGCCCTCTTGATCTGCGGTAGTTGTGCAACGCCGCCATGCAATCGTCGCCCCGTCCTTGATCAGGTCGCCGATCTGTTGCGTGTTCTCCTTCAACGCCGCGTCTGTCCTCTGCTGCGGCTGGTGGAGGAGGCGGCACGGCGCGCGGTGGAGGCGCTGCCAGTGCCAGCAGAGGTCGCTGCTGAGCGCGCCCAGGTTCCGGGTGCCTGAATTCCTTGCGAGGCATGGCGTCCAATATCTCCTCCTGTAACAGAGACAAGGAAAAGGCAGTATCCAAATCTTGGGGTCGATGTAACGCAACACCTGCTCTAATTTCCACACGCAACCCGTCTAAGAATTTAGTGGTGAAATACACTGGATCAAACAATTGTGGGCTAAAATCTGATGCATCAACTCCTCAAAGTGTGCCTTGTATTCAGACACTGTCCCAGTCTGACTAAGTGCTGCAAATTGACGGAGCTGCGCCTGGTACAGGTCGCGTCCGAATTTGCCGCACAGAGCAATGCAAAGCTCCCCCCAAGTGAAGGATTGTGTGCTTAGTTCGTGCAATTGTAGCCAACGCGTCGCATTGCCTGTAAAGTGCAGCGTAGAGACCCGCACCCACATCTCTTTGGGGATTTCGTACACATCGAAATACTTTTCGCATTTGGATCTCCAGAACTGTGGGTTTTCTCCATCGAATTGCGGAAAATCCAACTTCGGAAGGGCCCAACGAGTCTGGTGCGAGTGGTGGTACTCCTCCTCTGGGACACGACTCAACTCTAAGCTGCGGGAAGTGGAATTTACGACAGGAGGAGAGAACGCACCCTTGACCGGAGGCGGTGCCAGGGTGGTGACTACCCCGTGTACCATGCCCCCGGAGTTGTTGATGACGCCATGGCCACTTGGCCCGTGGTGCCCCGGTTCGGGCGTTGGGGGCTCCTCCCCATCGCGCGCCGCTTGCCGGAGATCCACTGCTTCCCGAGCGAGATCCGCTTCCGCGCTCGTCGGATCTGCCAGCGCGGGGTGGAGGGCGATGCGCCCCACTTGGGTGCGGAGCTCGTTGAGCTGATTCTGCAGGTTCATCATCGCCGGGCGCCATAACTCGAGGGAGGTCTGGATCACGTCCAGACGAGCGTCGTTCGCCGCGCGGCCCTCCTTGACCGATTGGATGAGCGTTGCGAGCTGCTCTTCCATGGCCGCCGTCTTCAACGCCTGCTTGGTGGTGTAGCGTGGTCGGGGATAAGCCGTCTCCAGGTCGCCGGATTACTGGACCTCTGATACCAACTGTTAGGGGCCTGATCTAGATCGAGAGGGAAGGAGGTAGGTGGGGAATTTCTTAGAGGAGAAGGAGGCCAGGAAGGAGGAGGACAACTTCTCTCGTGAGTATATTCGATTACAATAATTCTCGATGCCTCTCATTGATGCCCAACTGGCTACTTAACGACCGCCAGCCTGCACCAGCCCAGCTGGAGCGCTCACGCGGCAATTGAGTCACCCTGCTTCTCTGCCCTGGTGACCCCACCCGTCAGTACTGGTTCCTTGGCCAGGGCCCGCCTGTCAGTCGTGACAGTACACCACTTCCACATCCACATGGGCATGTACGACAGTACGAGGGTCATCATCTCATCTGCTCTCACATGTCATCTAAGCACACATCCACATGAATCTTTTGTGATAGATTGAGCTACTGTCTATTCAGAATTTTTACTACTGTCATCTGTGCTCGGTTGCAAGCTATTAGTGGAGACTGAAGATGGCATTCCCAACCAATTGCACGCTACGGTTCTGTTTTCCCCTAATTGTCAGTTTCTTGTGAGGTTCGCCATTTCCATGATGTAATTCTTAATTCTGCATGTTCATTTGGTTTTTGTCTATATTTGGCATGAACTGGGACGACACTACAAACAGCAGAGCCCACGCCTCCCGGATCGCTCTAGGGCGACTCCGGAGGCCACCCCAGCCACCGGCCCTAGAAACCTCAGATCGCCGTCCTACCCCCATCGCCTGCGGCGCTGACGGCGGCTGCGGGCTCTCCCGCCCGACTCTCTAATGTCTATTCCCCTCCTCCCCCGGGTTAGCCAGCCGCTTCCTGCACCTTGTGGATGCTGTACGTACTTGGCCGGACTGGCTTGGTACGAGGCCAAAGGTGTGTCAACGCCCCTGCCTCATTCAGAGCCACAGGCCAGCAACAACAGCGACCGCGTCGTCCCCACTCCGCGGTCGGCCCAGCCCAGGAAGCCCAACCCACGCGTCTTCGGCCCGGCGTGGGCTAACTGAAGTCCACCTACGTAGCTACTTGAGGAGGCGAGAGAGGCTACGTCCTGCATCCAGTGGATCACGGAAGGAATGGACGGCGGCTACCTAATACACCCACAAACCCTAGTTCTTCGTGTTCTTCCCCCATTCGAGCACCGCTCCCTTGTACCCGATCTGTAATAGCTACTACTTCAGAGAGCAATAGATCGATCGCATACTGTTACCTTATCATCTGGTATCAGAGACGCCAGCCACCACTCCTCTCTGCTCCGCCCTGGCGCATCTCATCGAGACGCGCGGCCTCCGCCAAGCTCGCGACGCCATGGATCCCAGCGTGCCCGCCTTCCTCAGCCGCTTCAAGACGAAGATAGAGGCCGCCATCGACGGGCTCACCAAGGCACAACAAACTATCGCAACGAAAATCGACGATCTCCTCAGCCGGCGCCCCAGTCTCGAGCGCCGCGTCGCGGATCTCAGCGGCGCAGTGGCCGCTCTCCAAGCCGCACCGCAGCCGCCGCTGAAGGAGCAAGAGGACCAGCGCGTCTCCACGCTGCAGCCGCCGCTGAAGGAGCAAGAGGACTAGCGCGCCTCCACGCTGCAACCGCCGGGCGACCACAACGGTGAAGGAAATATGCCCTAGAGGCAATAATAAAGTTATTATTTATTTCCTCATATCATGATATATGTTTATTATTCATGCTAGAATTGTATTAACCGGAAACATAATACATGTGTGAATACATAGACAAACGAAGTGTCACTAGTATGCCTCTACTTGACTAGCTCGTTAATCAAAGATGGTTATGTTTCCTAACCATGAACAAAGAGTTGTTATTTGATTAATGGGATCACATCATTAGATGAATGATCTGATTGACATGACCCATTCCATTAGCTTAGCACCCGATCATTTAGTATGTTGCTATTGCTTTCTTCATGACTTATACATGTTCCTATGACTATGAGATTATGCAACTCCCGTTTACCGGAGGAACACTTTGTGTGCTACCAAACGTCACAACGTAACTGGGTGATTATAAAGGAGCTCTACAGGTGTCTCCAAAGGTAGATGTTGGGTTGGCGTATTTCGAGATTATGATTTGTCACTCCGATTGTCGGAGAGGTATCTCTGGGCCCTCTCGGTAATGCACATCACATAAGCCTTGCAAGCATTGCAACTAATGAGTTAGTTGCGGGATGATGTATTACAGAACGAGTAAAGAGACTTGCCAGTAACGAGATTGAACTAGGTATTGGATACCGACGATCGAATCTAGGGCAAGTAACATACCGATGACAAAGGGAACAACGTATGTTGTTATGCGGTCTGACCGATAAAGATCTTCGTAGAATATGTAGGAGCCAATATGAGCATCCAGGTTCCGCTATTGGTTATTGACCGGAGATGTGTCTCGGTCATGTCTACATTGTTCTCGAATCGTAGGGTCCGCACGCTTAACATTACGATGATAGTTTCATTATGAGTTTATGTATTTTGATATACCGAAGTTTGTTCGGGTTCCCGGATGTGATCACGGACATGACGAGGAGTCTCGAAATGGTCGAGACATAAAGATCGATATATTGCACGGCTATATTCGGACACCGAAAATGTTCCGGGTGATTTCGGAGAAAACCGGAGTGCCGGAGGGTTACCGGAACCCCCCGGGAGTAGTAATGGGCCTTATGGGCCTTAGTGGAGAGAGAGAGGGGCGGCCAGGGTGGGTTGCGCGCCCCCTCCCCCTCTGGTCTGAATTGGACTAGGAGGGGGGGGCGCCCCCCTTTCCTTCTCCCTCTCCCCCTTCCTTTCCCCCTCCTAGTAGGAGTAGGAAAGAGGGAGTCCTACTCCTACTAGGAGGAGGATTCCTCCTCCCTGGCGCGCCCACAAGGGCCGGCCGGCCTCCCCCCTTGCTCCTTTATATACGGGGGCAGGGGGCACCTCTAGACACACAAGTTGATCTTCGTGATCGTTCCTTAGCCGTGTGCGGTGCCCTCCTCCACCATATTCTACCTCGGTCATATTGTAGCGGTGCTTAGGCGAAGCCCTGCGACAGTAGAACATCAAGATCGTCACCACGCCGTCGTGCTGACGGAACTCCTCCCCGACGCTTTGCTGGATCGGAGCCCGGGGATCGTCATCGAGCTGAACGTGTGCCAAGAACTCGGAGGTGCCGGAGTAACGGTGCTTGGATCGGTCGGATCAGGAAGACGTACGACTACTTCCTCTACGTTGCGTCAACGCTTCCGCTTCAGTCTACGAGGGTACGTAGACAACACTCTCCCCTCTCGTTGCTATGCATCACCATGGTCTTGCGTGTGCTTAGGAAATTTTTTGAAATTACTACGTGTTGGAAATATGCCCTAGAGGCAATAATAAAAGCATTATTATTATATTTCCTTGTTCATGATAATTGTCTTTATTCATGCTATAATTGTGTTATCCGGAAATCGTAATACATGTGTGAATAACAGACACATACATGTCCCTAGTAAGCTTCTAGTTGACTAGCTCGTTGATCAACAGATAGTCATGGTTTCCTGACTATGGACATTGGATGTCATTGATAACGAGATCACATCATTAGGAGAATGATGTGATGGACAAGACCCAATCCTAAACATAGCATAAAGATCGTATAGTTCGTTTGCTAGAGTTTTTCCAATGTCAAGTATCTTTTCCTTAGACCATGAGATCGTGTAACTCCCGGATACCGTAGGAGTGCTTTGGGTATACCAAACGTCACAACGTAACTGGGTGACTATAAAGGTAGACTACGGGTATCTCCAAAAGTGTCTGTTGGGTTGACATGGATCAAGACTGGGATTTGTCACTCCGTATGGCAGAGAGGTATCACTGGGCCCACTCGGTAATGCATCATCATAATGAGCTCAAAGTGACCAAGTGTCTGGTCACGGGATCATGCATTACGGTACGAGTAAAGTGACTTGCCGGTAATGAGATTGAACGAGGTATTGGGATACCGACGATCAAATCTCGGGCAAGTAACATATCGATTGACAAAGGGAATTGCATACGGGGTTGATTGAATCCTCGACATCGTGGTTCATCCGATGAGATCATCGTGGAGCATGTGGGAGCCGACATGGGTATCCAGATCCCGCTGTTGGTTATTGACCGGAGAGTCGTCTCGGTCATGTCTGCTTGTCTCCCGAACCCGTAGGGTCTACACACTTAAGGTTCGGTGACGCTAGGGTTGTGAAGATATGTATATGCAGTAACCCGAATGTTGTTCGGAGTCCCGGATGAGATCCCGGACGTCACGAGGAGTTCCGGAATGGTCTGGAGGTAAAGAATTATATATAGGAAGTGCTGTTTCGGCCATCGGGACAAGTTTCGGGGTCACCGGTATTGTACCGGGACCACCGGAAGGGTCCCGGGGGTCCACCGGGTGGGGCCACCTATCCCGGGGGGGCCCCATGGGCTGAAGTGGGATGGAACCCAGCCCAAAGTGGGCTGGGGCGCCACTCCCCTAGGGCCCATGCGGCTAGGGTTGAGGGGAAACCCTAAAGGGGGCGCCCCCTTGCTTGGGGGGCAAGCCCCCCACCCTTGGCCGCCGCCCCCCTAGGAGATTCCATCTCCTAGGGCCGCCGCCCCCCCCCTAGCACCCCTATATATAGTGGGGGAGAGGAGGGACTTCACACACCAGCCCCTGGCGCCTCCCTCCCTCCCCGTTACGTCTCTCTCTCGTAGTATAGGCGAAGCCCTGCTACTGTGACGCCCTGCATCCACCACCACGCCGTCGTGCTGCTGGATCTTCATCAACCTCTCCTTCCCCCTTGCTGGATCAAGAAGGAGGAGACGTCTCCCATCCCGTACGTGTGTTGAACGCGGAGGTGCCGTCCGTTCGGCGCTTGGTCATCGGTGATTTGGATCACGTCGTGTTCGACTACACCATCACCGTTCTTTGAACGCTTCCGCACGCGATCTACAAAGGTATGTAGATGCATCCGATGACTCGTTGCTAGATGAACTCCTAGATGGATCTTGGTGAAACGAGTAGGAAAATTTTTGTTTTCTGCAATGTTCCCCTTCACTACGTTCCCCAACAGTGGCATCCGAGCCTAGGTTTTATGTGTTGATGTAATATGCACGAGTAGAACACAAGTGAGTTGGGGGCGATATAAGTCATACTGCTTACCAGCATGTCATACTTTGGTTCGGCGGTATTGTTGGATGAAGCGGCCCGGACCGACATTACGTGTACGCTTACGCGAGACTGGTTCTACCGCCGTGCTTTGCACACAGGTGGCTGGCGAGTGTCAGTTTCTCCAACTTTAGTTGAACCGAGTGTGGCTACGCCCGGTCCTTGCGAAGGTTAAAACAGCACCAACTTGACAAACTATCGTTGTGGTTTTGATGCGTAGGTAAGATTGGTTCTTGCTTAAGCCCGTAGCAGCCACGTAAAACTTGCAACAAACAAAGTAGAGGACGTCTAACTTGTTTTTGCAGGGCATGTTGTGATGTGATATGGTCAAGGCATGATGCTAAATTTTATTGTATGAGATGATCATGTTTTGTAACCGAGTTATCGGCAACTGGCAGGAGCCATATGGTTGTCGCTTTATTGTATGCAATGCAATCGCCTTGTAATGCTTTACTTTATCACTAAGCGGTAGCGATAGTCGTAGAAACATAAGATTGGCGAGACGACAACGATCCTACGATGGAGATCAAGGTGTCGCGTCGGTGACGATGGTGATCATGACGATGCTTCGGAGATGGAGATCACAAGCACAAGATGATGATGGCCATATCATATCACTTATATTGATTGCATGTGATGTTTATCTTTTATGCATCTTATCTTTCTTTGATTGACGGTAGCATTATAAGATAATCTCTCACTAAATTTCAAGATAAAAGTGTTCTCCCTGAGTATGCACCGTTGCCAAAGTTCGTCGTGCCCAGACACCACGTGATGATCGTGTGTGATAAGCTCTACGTCCATCTACAACGGGTGCAAGCCAGTTTTGCACACGTAGAATACTCAGGTTAAACTTGACGAGCCTCGCATATGCAGATATGGCCTCGGAACACTGATACCGAAAGGTCGAGCGTGAATCATATAGTAGATATGATCAACATAGTGATGTTCACCATTGAAAACTACTCCATTTCACGTGATGATCGGTTATGGTTTAGTTGATTTGGATCACGTGATCACTTAGAGGATTTGAGGAATGTTTTTCTAAGTGGGAGTTCTTAAGTAATATGATTAATTGAACTTAAATTCATCATGAACTTAGTCCCTGATAGTATCTTGCTTGTTTATGTTTGATTGTAGATAGATGGCCCATGTTGTTGTTCCGTTGAATTTTAATGTGTTCCTTGAGAAAGCAAAGTTGAAAGATGATGGTAGCAATTACACGGACTGGGTCCGTAACGTGAGGATTATGCTCATTGCTGCACAGAAGAATTACGTCCTGGAAGCACCGCTGGGTGCCAGGCCTGCTGCTGATGCAACTGACGACGTTAAGAACGTCTGGCAGAGCAAAGCTGATGACTACTCGATAGTTCAATGTGCCATGCTTTACGGCTTAGAATCGGGTCTTCAACGACGTTTTGAACGTCATGGAGCATATGAGATGTTCCAGGAGTTGGAGTTAATATTTCAAGCAAATGCCCGAATTGAGAGATATGAAGTCTCCAATAAGTTCTATAGCTGCAAGATGGTGGGGAATAGTTCTGTCGGTGAGCATATACTCAAAATGTCTGGGTATAATAATCACTTGATTCAATTGGGAGTTAATCTTCCAGATGATTGCGTCATTGATAGAATTCTCCAATCACTTCCACCTAGCTACAAGAGCTTCGTGATGAACTATAACATGCAAGGGATGGACAAAACAATTCCCAAGCTCTTCGCAATGCTAAAAGCTGTGGAGGTAGAAATCAAGAAGGAGCATCAAGTGTTGATGGTCAATAAGACCACTGGTTTCAAGAAAAGGGGCAAAGGGAAGAAGAAAGGGAACTTTAAGAAGAACAGCAAGCAAGTTGCTGCTCAAGAGAAGAAACCCAAGTCTGGACCTAAGCCTGAAACTGAGTGCTTCTACTGCAAGCATACTGGACACTGGAAGCGGAACTTCCCCAAGTATTTGGCGGATAAGAAGGATGGCAAGGTGAACAAAGATATATGTGATATACATGTTATTGATGTGTACCTTACTAGAGCTCGCAGTAGCACCTGGGTATTTGATACTGGTTCTGTTGCTAATATTTGCAACTTGAAACAGGGACTATGGATTAAGCGAACACTGGCGAAGGACGAGGTGACGATGCGCGTGGGAAATGGTTCCAAAGTCGATGTGATCGCGGTCGGCACGCTACCTCTACATCTACCATCGGGATTAGTATTAGACCTAAATAATTGTTATTTGGTGCCAGCGTTGAGCATGAACATTATATCTGGATCTTGTTTGATGCGAGGCGGTTATTCATTTAAATCAGAGAATAATGGTTGTTCTATTTATATGAGTAATATCTTTTATGGTCATGCACCCTTGAAGAGTGGTCTATTTTTAATGAATCTCGATAGTAGTGATACACATATTCATAATGTTGAAGCCAAAAGATGCAGAGTTGATAATGATAGTGCAACTTATTTGTGGCACTGCCGTTTAGGTCATATCGGTGTAAAGCGCATGAAGAAACTCCATACTGATGGACTTTTAGAACCACTTGATTATGAATCACTTGGTACTTGCGAACCGTGGCTCATGGGCAAGATGACCAAAAAACCGTTCTCCGGTACTATGGAGAGAGCAACAGATTTATTGGAAATCATACATACAGATGTATGTGGTCCGATGAATGTTGAAGCTCGTGGCGGATATCGTTATTTTCTCACCTTCACAGATGACTTAAGCAGATATGGGTATATCTACTTAATGAAACATAAGTCTTAAACATTTGAAAAGTTCAAAGAATTTCAGAGTGAAGTTGAAAATCATCGTAACAAGAAAATAAAGTTTCTGCGATCTGATCGTGGAGGAGAATATTTGAATTACGAGTTTGGTGTACATTTGAAACAATGCGGAATAGTTTTGCAACTCACGCCATCCGGAACACCACAACGTAATGGTGTGTCCGAACATCGTAATCGTACTTTACTTGATATGGTGTGATCTATGATGTCTCTTACAGATTTACCGCTATCGTTTTGGGGTTATGCTTTAGAGACGGCTGCATTCATGTTAAATAGGGCACCATCAAAATCCATTGAGACGACGCCTTATGAACTGTGGTTTGGCAAGAAACCAAAGTTGTCGTTTCTGAAAGTTTGGGGCTGCGATGCTTATGTGAAAAAACTTCAACCTGATAAGCTCGAACCCAAATCGGAGAAATGTGTCTTCATAGGATACCTAAAGGAGACTGTTGGGTACACCTTCTATCACAGATCCGAAGGCAAGACATGTGTCGCCAAGAATGGATCCTTTCTAGAGAAGGAGTTTCTCTCGAAAGAAGTGAGTGGGAGGAAAGTAGAACTTGATGAGGTAACTGTACCTGCTCCCTTATTGGAAAGTAGTACATCACAGAAACCGGTTTCTGTGACACCTACACCAATTAGTGAGGAAGCTAATGATAATAATCATGAAGCTTCAGAACAAGTTACTACTGAACCTCGTAGATCAACCAGAGTAAGATCCGCACCAGAGTGGTACGGTAATCCTGTTCTGGAAGTCATGCTACTAGATCATGATGAACCTACGAACCATGAAGAAGCGATGGTGAGCCCAGATTCCGCAAAATGGCTTGAAGCCATGAAATCTGAGATGGGATCCATGTATGAGAACAAAGTATGGACTTTGGTTGACTTGCCCGATGATTGGAAAGCAATTGAGAATAAATGGATCTTCAAGAAGAAGACTGACGCTGACGGTAATGTTACTGTCTACAAAGCTCGACTTATCGCAAAAGGTTTTCGACAAGTTCAAGGGATTGACTACGATGAGACCTTCTCACCCATAGCGATGCTCAAGTCTGTCTGAATCATGTTAGCAATTGCCACATTTTATGATTATGAAATTTGGCAGATGGATGTCAAAACTGCGTTCCTGAATGTAACATACCGATGACAAAGGGAACAACGTATGTTGTTATGCGGTCTGACCGATAAAGATCTTCGTAGAATATGTAGGAGCCAATATGGGCATCCAGGTCCCGCTATTGGTTATTGACCGGAGATGTGTCTCAGTCATGTCTGCATTGTTCTCGAACCGTAGGGTCCGCACGCTTAATGCTACATGACAGTTATTATGAGTTTATGCATTTTGATGTACCGAAGTTAGTTCGGAGTCCCGGATGTGATCACGGACATGATGAGGAGTCTCGAAATGGTCGAGACATAAAGATTGATATATTTGGATGACTATATTCGGACACCGAAAGGGTTCCGGAAGAGTATCGGATAAAACGGAGCACCGGGGGGTTACCGGAACCCCCCGTGGGGTTAATGGGCCTCATGGGCCTAATGTGGAGAAGAGGAAGGGGCTGCCAGGGCAGGCCGCGCGCCCCCTCTCCCCTAGTCCGAATTGGACAAGGAGGGAGGGGCGGCGCCCCCCCTTTCCTTCTCTCCCCCCTCTCTCCTACTTGGACAAGGAAACGGGAGGGGAGTCCTACTCCCGATTGGAGTAGGACTCCTCCTGCGCCCTCCTCCTGGCGGCCGCACCCTCCCCCTTGGCTCCTTTATATACGGGGGCAAGGGGGAACCTCTAGACACACAAGTTGATCCACGTGATCGTTCCTTAGCCGTGTGCGGTGCCCCCTGCCACCATATTCCACCTCGATCATATCATTGTAGTGCTTAGGCGAAGCCCTGCGTCGGTAGAACATCATCATCGTCACCACGCCGTTGTGCTGACGAAACTCATCCCCGAAGCTTTGCTGGATCGGAGCCCGAGGAGCGTCATCGAGCTGTACGTGTGCTAAGAACTCGGAGGTGCCGGAGTAACGGTGCTTGGATCGGTCGGATCGGGAAGACGTACGACTACTTCCTCTACGTTGTGTCAACGCTTCCGCAGTCGGTCTGCGTGGGTACGTAGACCACACTCTCCCCTCTCGTTGCTATGCATCAACATGATCTTGCGTGTGCGTAGGAATTTTTTTGAAATTACTATTACTGCGTTCCCCAACAATCGGCCCCTCGGCTGGTGCAGCGAGCAACCAACAAGGGCCCGATGGCCACAACGCGTTTAGTCTCCAACGGGGGCATCCGCTGGCGTCCCTGGTGACGCCGCCTCCGCCCCCGGCAAAAGGTCAGACCGCCACCCCGATTTCGCATGTTCCCATGTCCCCGTTTACCCATGCTAGTCAGATGCTCACCGGGCTGGGACAGGCACACCCATCGATTGTTTTTCCTCAATTCTCGGGCGAAAATCCCAATCTATGGAAAACCCTGTGTGAGCAATACTTTAGCATGTTTGGGATAAATCAATCCTTTTGGGTTCCCATGGCCGCCCTCAATTTTTCGGGGCCAGCGGCCATTTGGCTTCAGTCTATTCAGAAGCGACTGAACGAGTTTGATTGGGACTCTTTCACCACTCTGTTGGGCACCCGTTTCGGCCGGGATCGTCACCAGATGCTCATTCAGCAATTTTTCACCATCCATCAGGCCACGTCTGGCAGATTATATTGAAAAAATCGAGTTGATCATTAATCATCTAAGTTCATATTCAGATACTATGCATCCTTACTATTTCTTAACTCGTTTTGTCGAGGGACTGAGGACTGATATACGGGCGGTGGTGATGGTGCAACGGCCTCCCGATCTGGACACGGCATGCGCGCTGGCGTTGCTCCAGGAAGAAGTGGCCGACGGTGCCCGTGCGGCCACCGTTCGACCCCCGGAACTGCCGCAGTGCACGGGGGTGCCGCTGCCGCTACCTGCACCTCGAATGCGCCTTCCCCCAACCACGGGCGCCAGAGATCGCCGTGGCACTGACGCCGCTCACGCCGAAGCATCCAAGCTCAAGACACTGCGAGAATACCGGCGAGCTCGTGGCCTATGCTTCAAGTGTGGCGAAAAGTGGGGGCACGACCACACTTGTCCCACCTCAGTGCAGTTACACTTCGTCGAGGAGTTGCTCGACCTGTTCGGCATGGACAGCTTCGTCAACACCCAAGTGAGCTCGGACGAGGAGTTTCAGGACTGCCATGGCCATCTCAGTTTCAGCGGTTATAGGGGGGTGTCAGCTAAAGCTTTTCAACTGTGCGCATGGCTCCAGGGGCACGAAGTGCTCATGCTGGTTGATTCGGGCAGCTCCAATTCCTTCATCAATGAACAACTCGCAAGCCGTCTCTCAGGGATCCAGCCGCTGGTCAAGCCAGGGTGAGTGCAAGTGGCAGATGGGGGTGTATTGCTTTGCACAAAAGTGGCGCCGCAATGTGCGTGGTACGCCTAGGGGCACGAGTTTTACACGGATTTGAAGGTGTTGACGCTGGGCACGTATGACATCATACTTGGAATGGATTGGCTAGAAGAGCACAGCCCGATGCAGGTTGACTGGTGTGCTCGTTTCATTTAAATCCCTACTCCAGTCGGTCCTCTACGTCTAGTGGGGCACGATGCGGCCTCGACAAGTTGCCAGACAATCAACAGTTTGCAACTCCAAAATCTGTGCAGCAAGGGATCGATCACGCATGTCATTCATCTCTGCGTGTTGGCGCTGAAGGAAATATGCCCTAGAGGCAATAATAAAGTTATTATTTATTTCCTTATTTCATGATAAATGTTTATTATTCATGCTAGAATTGTATTAACCGGAAACATAATACATGTGTGAATACATAGACAAACATAGTGTCACTAGTATGCCTCTACTTGACTAGCTCGTTAATCAAAGATGGTTGAGTTTCCCAACCATAGACATGAGTTGTCATTTGATTAATGAGATCACATCATTAGGAGAATGATGTGATTAACTTGACCCACTCCGTTAGCTTAGCACACGATCGTTTAGTATGTTGCTATTGCTTTCTTCATGACTTATACATGTTCCTATGACTATGAGATTATGCAACTCCCGTTTACCGGAGGAAAACTTTGTGTGCTACCAAACGTCACAACGTAACTAGGTGATTATAAAGGTGTTCTAAAGGTGTCTCCGAAGGTACTTGTTGGGTTGGCGTATTTCGAGATTAGGGTTTGTCACGATTGTCGGAGAGGTATCTCTGGGCCCACTCGGTAATGCACATCACTTAAGCCTTGCAAGCATTGCAACTAATGAGTTAGTTGAGGGATGATGTATTACGGAGCGAGTAAAGAGACTTGCCGGTAACGAGATTGAACTAGGTATTGAGATACCGACGATCGAATCTCGGGCAAGTAACATACCGATGACAAAGGGAACAACGTATGTTGTTATGCGGTTTGACCGATAAAGATCTTCGTAGAATGTGTAGGAGCCAATATGAGCATCCAGGTTCCGCTATTGGTTATTGACCGGAGACGTGTCTCGGTCATGTCTACATAGTTCTCAAACCCGTAGGGTCCGCACGCTTAAAGTTTGATGACGGTTATATTATGAGTTTGCGTGTATTGATGTACCGAAGGTAGTTCGGAGTCCCGGATGAGATCGGGGACATGACGAGGAGTCTCAAAATGGTCGGGACGTAAAGATCGATATATTGGATGGCTATATTCGGACATCGGAAAGGTTCCGAGTGATTCGGGTATTTTTCGGAGAACCGGAGAGTTATGGGAATTCGCTGGGGAGTATATGGGCCTTATTGGGCTTTATGGGAAAGAGAGAGAAGAGGCTGCCCCCCGCAAGGCCTAGTCCGAATTGGACTAGGGGGAGGGGCTGCGCCCCCTCCTTCCTTCTCTTCTCTCTTCCCTTGCCTTGACTCCTACTCCTACTACTTGGAAGGGGGGGGAATCCTACTCCCGATGGGAGTAGGACTCCTCCTGGCGCGCCCCTCCTGGCCGGCCGCCTCTCTCCCTTGCTCCTTTATATACGGGGGAAGGGGGCACCCCATAGACACAACAATTGATCATTGATCTTTTAGCCGTGTGCGGTGCCCCCCTCCACCATAGTCCACCTCGATAATACTGTAGCGGTGCTTAGGCGAATCCCTGCGTCGGTAGAACATCATCATCATCACCACACCGTCATGCTAACGAAACTCTCCCTCAACACTCGGCTGGATCGGAGTTCGAGGGACGTCATCGAGCTGAACGTGTGCTAAACTCGGAGGTGCCGTACATTCGGTACTTGATCGGTCGGATCGTGAAGACGTACGACTACATCAACCGCGTTGTGCTAATGCTTTCGCTTTCGCTCTACGAGGGTACGTGGATAACACTCTCCCCTCTCGTTGCTATGCATCACCATGATCTTGCGTGTGCGTCGGAATTTTTTTGAAATTACTACGTTCCCCAACAGTGGCATCCGAGCCTGGTTTTATGCGTAGATGTCATATGCACGAGTAGAACACAAGTGAGTTGTGGGTGATATAAGTCATACTACTTACCAGCATGTCATACTTTGGTTCGGCGGTATTGTTGGATGAAGCGGCCCGGACTGACATTACGTGTATGCTTACGCGAGACTGGTTGTACCGACGTGCTTTGCACGCAGGTGGCTCGCGGGTGTCAGTTTCTCCAACTTTACTTGAACCGAGTGTGGCTACGCCCGGTCCTTGCAAAGGTTAAAATAGCACCAACTTGACAAACTATCGTTGTGGTTTTGATGTGTAGGTAAGAACCGTTCTTGCTAAGCCCGTAGCAGCCACGTAAAATTTGCAACAACAAAGTAGAGGACGTCTAACTTGTTTTTGCAGGGCATGTTGTGATGTGATATGGTCAAGGCATGATGCTAAATTTTATTGTATGAGATGATCATGTTTTGTAACCGAGTTATCGGCAACTGGCAGGAGCCATATGGTTGTCGATTTATTGTATGCAATGCAATCGCCCTATAATGCTTTACTTTATCACTAAGCGGTAGCGATAGTCGTAGAAGCATAAGATTGGCGAGACGACAACGATGCTACGATGGAGATCAAGGTGTCACGCCGGTGACGATGGTGATCATGACGCTGCTTCGGAGATGGAGATCACAAGCACAAGATGATGATGGCCATATCATATATATCACTTATATTGATTGCATGTGATGTTTATCTTTTATGCATCTTATCTTGCTTTGATTGACGGTAGCATTATAAGATGATCTCTCACTAAATTATCAAGGTATAAGTGTTCTCCCTGAGTATGCACCGTTGCGAAAGTTCTTCGTGCTGAGACACCACGTGATGATCGAGTGTGATAGGCTCTACGTTCAAATACAACGGGTGCAAAACAGTTGCACACGTGGAATACTCAGGTTAAACTTGACGAGCCTAGCATATAACAGGTATGGCCTCGGAACACGGAGACCGAAAGGTCGAGCGTGAATCATATAATAGATATGATCAACATAGTGATGTTCACCATTGAAACTACTCCATCTCACGTGATGATCGGATATGGTTTAGTTGATTTGGATCACGTGATCACTTAGAGGATTAGAGGGATGTCTATCTAAGTGGGAGTTCTTAAGTAATATGATTAATTGAACTTTAATTTATCATGAACTTAGTCCTGGTAGTATTAGCATATCTATGTTGTAGATCAATAGCTCGCGTTGTTGCTCCCCGTTTATATTTTGATATGTTCCTAGAGAATAATAAGTTGAAAAATGTTAGTAGCAATGATGCGGACTTGGTCCGTGATCTGAGGATTAACCTCATTGCTGCACAGAAGTATTATGTCCTTGATGCATCGCTAGGTGACAGAACTATTGCAGGAGCAGATGCAGACGTTATGAACGTTTGACAAGCTCGATATGATGACTACTTGATAGTTTAGTGTACCATGCTTTACGGCTTAGAACCGGGACTTCAAATATGTTTTGAACGCCATGGAGCATATAAGATGTTCCAAGAGTTGAAATTGGTATTTTATACTCATGCCCATGTCGAGAGGTATGAGAACTTTGACAGTACATGGCCTACAAGATGGAGGAGAATAGCTCAACCAGTGAGCATATGCTCAGATTGTCTGGGTACTACAATCGCTTGAATCAAGTGGGAGTTAATCTTTCAGATAAGATGGTGATTGACAGAATTCTCTAGTCACTATCACCAAGTTACTAGAACTTCGTGATGAACTATAATATGCGAGGGATAACGGAAAAATTGCCAAGCTCTTCGCGATGCTGAAATCGGCGAAGGTAGAAATCAAGAAAAGAATCAAGTGTTGATGGTTGACAAGACCACTAGTTTCAAGTAAAAGGGCAAAGGGAAAGAAAGGGAACTTCAAGAAGAATAGCAAGCAAGTTGCTGCTCCAATTAAGAAACCCAAAGTTAGACCCAAGCCTGAAACTGAGTGCTTCTACTGCAAAGGGACTGGTCACTGGAAGCGGAACTACCCCAAGTATTTGGTGGATAAGAAGGATGGCAAAGTGAACAAAGCTATATTTGATATACATGTTATTGATGTGTACTTTACTAGTGTTTATAGCAACCCCTCAGTATTTGATACTGGTTCAGTTGCTAAGAGTAGTAACTTGAAACGGGAGTTGCAAAATAAACAGAGACTAGTTAAGGGTGAAGTGACGATGTGTGTTGGAAGTGGTTCCAAGATTGATATGACATCATCGCACACTCCCTATACTTTCGGGATTAGTGTTGAACCTAAATAAATGTTATTTGGTGTTTGCGTTGATCATGAATATGATTTGATCATGTTTATTGCAATACTGTTATTCATTTAAGTTAGAGAATAATTGTTGTTCTGTTTACATGAATAAAACCTTCTATGATTATACACCCAATGAAAATGGTTCGTTGGATCTCGACCGCAGTGATACAGATATTCATAATATTGAAGCCAAAAGATGCAAAGTTAATAATGATAGTGCAACTTATTTGTGGCACTGCCGTTTAGGTCATATTGGTGTAAAGCGCATGAAGAAACTCCATGCTGATGGACTTTTGGAATCACTTGATTATGAATCACTTGATGCTTGCGAACCATGCCTCATGGGCAAGATGACTAAGACTCCGTTCTCCGGAACAATGGAGCAAGCAACTGACTTATTGGAAATAATACATACTGATGTATGAGGTCCGATGAGTGTTAAGGCTTGCAGCAAGTATCGTTATTTTCTGACCTTCACTGATGATTTGAGCAGATATGGGTATATCTACTTGATGAAACACAAGTCTAAAACATTTGAAAAGTTCAAAGAATTTCAGAGTGAAGTGGAGAATCATCGTAACAAGAAAATAAAAGTTTCTACGATATGATCGTAGAGGAAAAATATTTGAAGTTACAAGTTTGGCCTTCAGTTAAAACAATGTGAAATAGTTTCACTACTCATGCCACCTGGAACACAACAGTGTAATGGTGTGTCCGAACGTCGTAACCGTACTTTATTAGATATGGTGCGATCTATGATGTCTCTTACCGATTTACCACTATCGTTTTGGGATTATGCATTAGAGATAGCTGCATTCAACTTAAATAGGGCACCATCTAAATCCGTTGAGACGACACCGTATGAATTATGGTTTAGCAATAAACCTAAGCTGTCGTTTCTTAAAGTTTGGAATTGCGATGCTTATGTGAAAAAGTTTAAACCTGATAAGCTCGAACCCAAATCAGAGAAATGCGTCTTCATAGGATACCCAAAGGAGACAGTTGGGTACACCTTCTATCACAGATCCGACGGCAAGACATTCATTGCTAAGAATGGATCCTTTCTAGAGAAGGAGTTTCTCTCGAAAGAAGTGAGTGGGAAGAAAGTAGAACTTGATGAGGTAACTGTACCTGCTCCCTTATTAGGAAGTAGTTTATCACAGAAATTTGTTCCTGTGACTCCCACACAAATTAGTGAGGAAGCTAATGATGATGATCATGTAACTTCAGATCAAGTTACTACCGAACCTCGTAGGTAAACCAGAGTAAGATCCGCACAAGAGTGGTACGGTAATCCTGTTCTGGAGGTCATGTTACTTGACCATGAGGAACCTACGAACTATGAGGAAGCGATGATGAGCCCAGATTCCGCAAAATGGTTTAAGGCCATGAAATCTGAGATGGGATCCATGTATAAGAACAAAGTATGGACTTTGATTGACTTGCCCGATGATTTTTGAGCTATTGAGATTAAATGGATCTTCAAGAGGAAGACGGACGCTGATAGTAGTGTTACTATCTACAAAGCTAGAACTGTCGCAAAAGGTTTTCGACAAGTTCAAGGTGTGGACTACGATGAGAGTTTCTCACTCGTATTTATGCTTAAGTCTGTTCGAATCATGTTGGCAATTGCCACATTTTATGAAATCTGGCAAATGGATAAACAAAGCTACATTCCTTAATGGATTTATTAAAGAAGAGTTGTATATGTTGCAAACAGAAGGTTTTACCAATTCTAAAGGTGCTAACAAAATATGCAAGCTCCAGCGATCCTTCTATGGACTGATGCAAGCATCTCGGAGTAGGAATATACGCTTTGATGAGTTGATCAAAGCATATAGTTTTATACAGACTTACGGTGAAGCCTGTATTTACAAGAAAGTGAGTGGGAGCACTACAGCATTTCTGATAAGTATATGTGAATGACATATTGTTGATCGGAAATAATGTCAAATTATTCTGCAAAGCATAAAGGAGTATTTGGAAGGAGTTTTTCAAAGAAAGGCCTCGGTGAAGCTGCTTACATATTGAGCATAAAGATCTATTGAGATAGATCAAGACGCTTGATAAGTTTTTTCAATGAGTACATACCTTGACAAGATTTTGAAGTAGTTCAAAATGGAACAGTCAAAGAAAGAGTTCTTGCCTGTGTTACAAGGTGTGAGATTGAGTAAGACTCAAAACCCGACCACGGCAGAAGATAGAAAGAGAATGAAAGTCATTCCCTATGCCTCAGCCATAGGTTCTATAAAGTATGCCAGGTTGTGTGCCAGATCTATTGTATACCCTACACTGTGTTTAGCAAGGAAGTACAATAGTGATCTAGGAGTAGATCACTGGACAGCGGTCAAAATTATCCTTAGTGGATTAAGGATATGTTTCTCGATTATGGAGGTGACAAAAGGTTCGTCGTAAGGGGTTACGTCGATGCAAGCTTTGACACTGATCCAGATGACTCCAAGTCTTAATCTGGATACATATTGAAAGTGGGAGCAATTAGCTAAAGTAGCTCGTGCAGAGCATTGTAGACATAGAAATTTGCAAAATACATACGGATCTGAATGTGGCAGACCCATTGACTAAACTTCTCTCACAAGCAAAACATGATCACACCTTAGTACTCTTTGGGTGTTAATCACATAGCGATGTGAACTAGATTATTGACTCTAGTAAACCCTTTGGGTGTTGGTCACATGATGATGTGAAACTATGGGTGTTAATCACATGGTGATGTGAACTATTGGTGTAAAATCACATGGCGATGTGAACTAGATTATTGACTCTAGTGCAAGTGGGAGACTGAAGGAAATATGCCCTAGAGGCAATAATAAAGTTATTATTTATTTCCTTATTTCATGATAAATGTTTATTATTCATGTTAGAATTGTATTAACTGGAAACATAATACATGTGTGAATACATAGACAAACATAGTGTCACTAGTATGCCTCTACTTGACTAGCTCGTTAATCAAAGATGGTTGCGTTTCCTAACCATAGACATGAGTTGTCATTTGATTAACAGGATCACATCATTAGGAGAATGATGTGATTGACTTGACTCATTCCGTTAGCTTAGCACACGATCGTTTAGTATGTTGCTATTGCTTTCTTCATGACTTATACATGTTCCTATGGCTATGAGATTATGCAACCCCGTTTACCGGAGGAACACTTTGTGTGCTACCAAACGTCACAACGTAATTGGGTGATTATAAAGGTGCTCTACAGGTGTCTCCGAAGGTACTTGTTGGGTTGGCATATTTCGAGATTAGGATTTGTCACTCCGATTGTCGGAGAGGTATCTCTGGGCCCACTCGGTAATGCACATCACTTAAGCCTTGCAAGCATTGCAACTAATGAGTTAGTTGCAGGATGATGTATTACGGAACGAGTAAAGAGACTTGCCGGTTGTCGGTGGGAAACGACACCTATGGGATCACGAGAATCCCTTCCTATGGTTGCGGGGCGCAGGGGGTCATGAGAAGAGCGGATCGAGCAGGCAGTACACGATTCCTTTATCCAGGTTCGGGGCGCGAAGATGCGTAAAACCCTACTCCTGCTTTGGTGGATTATATGTTGGTGTTCTTGAGCTAGCTATGGGGCGTGAGGAGCTCCAAAAAGCCGAATCCTCCTCCTGGTCACCAGGGGCCTCCTTTTACAGGGAAAGGGGCTGCCACAGTGGCACACAGGAGGTGGAAAGGGTACAATGTTGCGAGGTTATCCCTCGTATTACAGGACAAGGCGCATTTAATGCGCCTTGCTTAGGTGTCCTTGCTTTATCGGGGGCGGAGGAGAGCCCTGTCTCGTCCGTCGCCGCTCTCCTCCGTGTCGACACGCACCCTGGCCAGCGGTGCCTGCGATGCCATGTAGGCGGGCAAGCAGCTGAGGTGGCGCAGCGGTGGGTCTCCACGAGGATCTGCATGCTGCCACGCAGGTGCCTGCCCAGCTGGTTGGGTCGGCAGCTGCATGAGAACGGTGGTGGAGGCGTGACTGGCGCGGGTCCAATGGTGGCCCCGCGGGTGTCCTTGGCAAGGACCTTGCCGTGGCCCCAGCAAGGGTCTTGCCGTGGCGCCTGCTGTCATCCCCGGCAAGGCTCTTGCCGGGGGCCTTGTGGTTCTCCTTGGCTGGGATCCCGCCAAGGACCATCATCTTCTAAGTGTGCATTTGATCTTGAATGTCTTCACAAAGATCTGCGCACCACCACGGGGATGCCTCCCGAATCCTTGCCCCATGGGGGTAGTGGACTCAAGGGTGACCCGCTCCGTAGGTGTGGGGCGAGCTGCCACGGCAAGGGTCTTGCCGGGCTAGCTAAAGCTGTCCCCCGGCAAGGATCTTGCCGGGGGGGTTTGCTCTGTCCCCTTCGCTCTTTGTGGTCTTGGCGTCGTTCTGTTCCTCTTTGGCTTCGGCCTTACTTTGGTTCTACCCCCCTTGTCGGGCTCGGTGTGGCGGCGCCCGTGGCTCAGACTGCCCGTGCACAGTCATAGGGGTACAAAAAGTGTACCCCTCTTTTTGTACACCAACAGGAGCCCCCGGGCCTGGGCCACACATAAGCGCTACACTTTCTTGGGCCAGGCCCAAGAACGGTGCGCGGGCAGGCAGGGCGGTTTCCACCGTGGTAAGTATCTTCGCGCGATGAGCCTCCCATGCTTCCCGCGCGTGGCGCGGCGTGGGGAGGCGGGCGTGACGTGGGCGGCATGCGTGGGGTTGCTCCCCGCGGGCATGCGTCACATCACAGTTAATCTGAAAGGAGGCGGCCCGCGTTCTCCCCCATAAGAAGGAATAACCGCGGGCGCGCTGCTCACTTTCCCTCTTCCTCCGTGCCTTTTCCAATCTCAGAGCCGCCGCTCCTTTCCTTCCTTCTCTTGCAAGCTTTTCGCCGTCGCCTGTAGTCGCCGCCTCGTCCCTGCCCTCCTCCCCTTCCTTAACCCTCTAAGCTCCTTGGTCGCCATGGTGCCCAAGTTTGCCAAGGGCAAGGGGGTGGCTAAGGGCCTCGTGACAGTGGAGCCGCTGGAGAGCACGCTGCTGGGGGACAAGACGAAGTCCGCCTTCTTCTACCCCTCGTCGGTCGACGTCCACAAGCTCCGGGCTTCTTTCAAGCCCTTGTGGGGAGTGAAGATGGGGGGAGAGAACTCGGGGCACCCGGCGACGCACGTCATTCCTGCCGCTTGCGCCGACCCCGCTCCAAATCGGAACCCCTTCTTTGTCGACTACTTTTCTTATGGGTTATGCCCCCCTTTCTCTGAGTTCTTCTGTGATATCATGCACACCTATGGCTTCCGCCTTCTGGATTTTACTCCGAATGCGGTGGCGTGCATGTCTTGCTTCGCGCATCTTTGCGAGGGCTTCGTCGGAGTGCGGCCCAACACGGCGCTCTTCCGCCATTATTTTTACCCTCGAATCCAAACTGGAGGTGCCATTGCTGGTTGTGTCACCTGGATCCCAAGGTCCAAGGGGGCATACCCGGATGGCGCCATGAAGGAGAGGTGGGACGAATGCCGTGACCGGTGGTGCTGGATTGAAGACGAAGACCCACCGGAATTTTGCAAGGTTCGCCTGACACCGCCCGTCCGTGGCAACGATTGGGGCGAGGTTGATGCCGCCGATGGGAGGCTCACCATCGCCACCACCAGAATCCTCCGGCTGACCCGGGCGGGGCTCACCCTGGAAATGATCGGGGCGGATTTCATCCGCCGTCGGATTGCTCCGTTGCATAACAAGGGGAGGCCAGCTTGGCTTTTCACGAACCCGGCTGATATCATGCGGCTCCGTCCTGGCCTCGATCACAACTTCACGGTGATGGGGCACGCCCACTTCTGCCAGCGGCTCTTCCAGCTGGACGTGGATAGTGATGGCGAGGTCGAGCTGACCGGCAAGGCCGCGAGGGTCGCCGTAAAGACTGGCAAGGCCGTCAAGAGGCCGCTCTTCAAGTTGCCCGCGGGAGTCGACCCACTGTGTAACAATTCTCGCCGGTCCGAGATCATTGCCATGATGCCGGACTACAACGAGCACGGCCCCGTCCCGAGCTGGAGGGAGCCGGCGGCCGCAGACGTGCGGCAGTTCTTCGACACCTTGGCCGAGGCGTATGTCAACACCGACGCCGAGCGGCGGCTCATCATGGACACCACCCAGGCGGAGGTGCACTACATCGCCACCAGGGTGAAGGAGGCACATCTCGTCCTGGAGGCCGGCAGTGCCGGGGGCGTGGAGGACGAGGGCGTCGCGGCCGCGAAGGAGGAGCAATTCTCCCTGTGGGCGGCGGCCACCACGGGTGCCAGCGGCGCCAACACCGGGGCCCCGCTCGTTGAGGACGTGGTCGACGAATCGTCATCGTCGGAGGAGGACGCGGTGGCGGGCTCGACGCCGACCAGGGGAAGAGGGCGAGTCCTGTGGCGGGCTTGCTCTGGTGAGCCAGTCCGGCCTGGCAGGGGCCCGCGGCCTCAATTGACCCTCGAAGGGTCCGGGCGCCACACGAGGGCCTTGGCGATGAAGAAGCTGATGACGACCGCCGGGAAGAAGAAGGTGGAAGCCTCTTCCCCTTCTGGGCGCACACAGACCCCGCCGCCTTCCACGCCCCCTCCGGCAGGCGTCGACTCGGATGACGACGTGGCGCTCCCCTATGACTTCGGGCCCCTCAGCCCGGAGAGGAAAAGGAAGCCGGCGGAGGAGGAGGAGACGGATGATGAGTAAGCGCTCCGTTCCTTATTGTCATTTCCATTTCCCTGAATGGGGCCGCTTGTCCTGATCCACTTTGCTTTTGCAGGGACGCAGAGACGCTGGCCCACAGGGTGAAGAGGGCGAGGAGCTTGGCGAGCGGCCAGCCCCCGGCCGGGGCTTCAACGACACCATTGGTGGTGTTGAGCAGCCCGGACAGCAGCCCCCGGCGTAGCCCCCAGCGTAAGTTCATCACCCCCTTCTTACTTGACTTGGGGTAGGCACCCGATGCCACGATGCTGACCTTGCCGGGTTTGTAGGAGGGGAGCGGCAGTAGGAGGAGCCGCAGAGGGCTACCCCCAACACGCCACTCCCATCGACTACGCCGCCGCGGGGGGCGTCCCCGGCAAGGGCACCAGGCACGGGGCCCACACCCATGGAGGAAGAGGGGAACTTGGGCACTGGTGGCTCTGCCTCGACGCCAAAGACCGACGGAGAGGGGACCTCTGCTTCACGGCCCGGCACTGGTGAGTCGCCTGCCCTCGTCTTTTATTCGCCTTTCTTGTGCTTCTCTTGGCTTCATTGCTCCTATCGCCACCCAGGCTCTCCCCCAATGGACACGGAGGACGTGGACTCCGTTGTCAGGGATATTGCTGAAGAGGCCGCGGCTGAGGCCGACAAGGTGGCCGCCGAGGAGGCCGCCAAGAGCGCTGACGAAGCCGCTGCTGGCGAGGCCGCCAAGGACGCCGCCGAGGGTGCCGATGAGGCCTCCGCCGAGGGCGCCGGCGGCGGTCCTGCCGGGGGGACTGGCAAGGCCCCTGCCGAGGAAGAGGTGATGGATGACCAGCCTTCCTCCTCCTCAGCCTCGGGCCCCGGAAGGTACCTGAAGGTGGGTGATGATCTCTTTGTCCACCTCCTAGGGGCGCCAAGTCGAGCGCCCGCCGAAGGGGAAGTTTTTGATGATGAAGTGCTTGCCGCCACTGGGTTCGAGATCGTTGACGCGCCGGGCGCCGGCGGCGACGGTTCTCCAGAGGAGCAGCTCTTCCGCGCCATGGGGGCCAACTTCCGGAAGCTCCAAGCGCTCTACCGCGGCCGCCTGGACAAAGTTGAGTCCATGGCGGCAGTGGTGGACAACACGGAGGCGGACTTCAAGGCGCGCGTCGCTGAAGCGCAGGCTTGGTTCCACCAGTCTCGCGAGGAGCAAAGGGCCTTCCAGGAGAAGTTGGCCCAGCGCGAGGTGGATCTCGCCTTGAAGATGGCCGACATCAAGAAGGCCCAGGAGAAGGCAGCGAATTTAGCCGCCGCGGCCGAAGCCATCCGGAACCAGCATCAGGCCACCTTGAACTCCCAGGAGGAGGACCTCTTCGCGCGCGAGGCGAAGCTTGTCGCTACGCTCCACGGCAAGGACAAGGAGCTCGAGGCTCTAGTCGCACGACGGACCCAGGAGCTGGAGCAGAGGCACAGAGAGGCGCTCGATGCCCAAGCCCTGGCCCACGCCGGCAAGGTGAAGGAGCTGGAGGCAGAGCGGGACGAGCTGAAGGAGCAGGCCCTCCAGCTGTCCGGCAAGGCGGACACGCTCAACTGCGCCTTGGTGGAGGCGAAGGGAACGGTCATCAGCAGAACTGGTGAGCTCTCCGAGGCGCGAGACTCCATCAGAGACCTCAAGCTAAAGCTGGAGGATCTCGAGAAGCTGTTGCCGGAGAGCAGAGCTCGGGAGGAGGCCTTGGCCAAAAGCCTGGAGGAGGAGAAGTAGCAGCGGGCAGCCGAGGCCGCCTCCCACCAAGAGTATGTGGCGGGCGAGAACAGGTGGATCAGCCATCTGGAGGTCGTCGCCGGCAGGGTTACCTCGCAATTGTCCACCATGGGGTTGCCAAATGTGAGGTACGCTCCTGAGCGCAGCGGGACCATTAACGCCAAGCTGACCCAGTTCTTCGAGGGCGTCCTCGGGGCCCTGGCCTATCTCCACTCCAACAGGACGGCCACGCTGGCCGAGGAGGCCCGGCGTCTTTGCCGGAGGGTCGTGACCAAGGTCCTCACCAAGGTGGCATACTGGAATCCAGATCTTGACTTCGCGGCTGCGATGAAGAGCTTGCCGGAGGATGCTGATCCCGCGGTGCTCAAGGAGCGCATCAAGCCCATCACCGGCTGCATCGGCGAAATCAAGAGGGTGGAAGGCCAGCGCCGGGACTAGGTGTCCCGTTCTTCTTCGCCGCGGCGGGCCCTCGACCAAGAAATTTTTTATCTTTAGTTAGAACCGCAGCAATGATGTGATGTAATATAACTCTGAAGTACCCTTTAATTTCATGCATGTTATTTCCCCATTCAATTCCCCTTTGTATGTGTGCCCTACGCCGATTGGGAAGGCTTGCCGGCGTGAAAGCCCCAAGCGGCGTCTTGGGGACGGATCCTCATGGCCTGCCGGGTACGCGTGAAACCGGGTGAGCCACCTTCCCGTCCCGAACGCGGTCACTCAAACTGTCGAGCTTGACTCGAGTCAGAATCGAGGACGTTGCCGATTACAGGAGGCTACCCTGCCACTTTCGACGCAGCCGCTTGAGCTGTTGAGCGGACTCGAAACAGGGCAAGGGCGTTGCCAATCGTGGTAGAGCCCCCTGGCGTGCAGGTTTTTTTTTCATACAAAGCGAACATCTCCGGGGGGAAATAACTTCAAAATAAAAAGGGAATATAGGCGAGAGTTCAGCACGACTTAGCTTTTGTCCGCGACCACTCGAGTGTCGATCTCCTGGCCCCTTTTCTTCTTCGATGATCGCGAAGACAAAGGAGCATCGAATTGACCGCTAAAGCCGATTCTCACAACTGCACCACCCCTGCCTGGCGCGCCAAAGATGTCGGTGGGAAACGACACCTATGGGATCACGAGAATCCCTTCCTGCGGTTGCGGGGCACGGGGGGTCGTGAGAAGAGCGGATCGAGCAGGCAGTACGCGTTTCCTTTATCCAGGTTCGGGTCGTGAAGATGCATAAAACCCTACTCCTGCTTTGGTGGATTATATGTTGGTGTTCCTGAGCTAGCTATGGGGCGTGAGGAGCTCCAAAAAGCCGAATCCTCCTCCTGGTCGCCAGGGGCCTCCTTTTATAGGGAAAGGGGCTGCCACAGTGGCACACAGGAGGTGGAAAGGGTACAGTGTTGCGAGGTTATCCCTCGTATTACAGGACAAGGCGCATTTAATGCGCCTTGCTTAGGTGTCCTTGCTTTATCGGGGGCGGAGGAGAGCCCTGTCTCGTCCGTCGCCGCTCTCTTCCGTGTCGACACTCGCCCTGGCCAGCGGTGCCTGCGACGCCATGTAGGCGGGTAGGCAGCTGAGGTGGCGCAGCGGCGGGTCTCCACGAGGATCTGCATGCCGCCACGCAGGTGCCTGCCCAGCTGGTTGGGTCGGCAGCTGCATGTGAACGGTGGTGGAGGCGTGACTGGCGCGGGTCCAATGGTGGCCCCGCGGGTGTCCTTGGCAAGGACCTTGCCGTGGCCCCGGCAAGGGTCTTGCTGTGGCGCCTGCTGTCATCCCTGGCAAGGCTCTTGCCGGGGGCCTTGTGGTTCTCCTTGGCTGGGATCCCGCCAAGGACCATCATCTTCTAAGTGTGCATTTGATCTTGAATGTCTTCACAAAGATCTGCACACCACCACGGGGATGCCTCCCGAATCCTTGCCCCATGGGGGTAGTGGACTCAAGGGTGACCCGCTCCGTAGGTGTGGGGCGAGCTGCCACAGCAAGGGTCTTGCCAGTCTAGCTAAAGCTGTCCCCCGGCAAGGATCTTGCCGGGGGGGTTTGCTCTGTCCCCTTCGCTCTTTGTGGTCTTGGCGGCGTTCTGTTCCTCTTTGGCTTCGGCCTTACCTTGGTTCTACCCCCGTTGCCGGGCTCGGTGTGGCGGCGCCCGTGGCTTAGACTGCTCGTGCACAGTCATAGGGGTACAAAAAGTGTACCCCTCTTTTTGTACACCAACACCGGTAACGAGATTGAACTAGGTATTGAGATACCGACGATCGAATCTCGGGCAAGTAACATACCAATGACAAAGGGAACAACGTATGTTGTTTTGCGGTTTGACCGATAAAGATCTTCGTAGAATATGTAGGAGCCAATATGAGCATCCAGGTTCCGCTATTGGTTATTGAGCGGAGACGTGTCTCGGTCATGTCTACATAGTTCTCGAACCCGTAGGGTCCGCACGCTTAAAGTTTGATGACGGTTATATAATGAGTTTATGTGTATTGATGTACCGAAGGTAGTTCAGAGCCCCGGATGAGATCGGGGACATGACGAGGAGTCTCGAAATGGTCGAGACATAAAGATCGATATATTGGATGACCATATTCGGACATCGGAAAGGTTCCGAGTGATTCGGGTATTTTTCGGAGAACCGGAGAGTTACGGGAATTCTTCGGGGAGTATATGGGAAAGAGAGAGAAGAGGCTGCGCCCCCCCCCCTCCCCAAGGCCTAGTCCGAATTGGACTAGGGGGAGGGGCTACGCCCCCTCCTTCCTTCTCTTCTCTCTTCCCTTGCCTTGACTCCTACTCCTACTACTTGGAAGGGGGGAATCCTACTCCCGGTGGGAGTAGGACTCCTCCTGGTGCGCCCCTCCTAGCCGGCCGCCTCTCCCCCCTTGCTCCTTTATATACGGGGGCAGCGGGGTACCCCATAGACACAATAATTGATCATTGATCTTTTAGCCGTGTGCGGTGCCCCCCCCCCCCACCATAGTCCACCTCGATAATACTTTAGCGGTGCTTAGGCGAAGCCCTGCGTCGGTAGAACATCATCATGGTCACCACGCCGTCGTGCTGACAAAACTCTCCCTCAACACTCGGCTGGTTCGGAGTTCGAGGGACGTCATCGAGCTGAACGTGTGCATAACTCGGAGGTGTCGTACGTTCGGTACTTGATCGGTCGGATCGTGAAGACGTACGACTACATCAACCGCGTTGTGCTAACGCTTCCACTTTCGGTCTACGAGGGTACGTGGATTACACTCTCCCCTCTCGTTGCTATGCATCACCATGATCTTGCGTGTGCGTATGATTTTTTTTAAATTACTACGTTCCCCAACAGGCGTCACACTAAGAAGAATTGGAACAGACACGAGCCTGCATTCAAGAAGTTGTGGACCAATTTCCGGATGTTTTTAAAGAGCCAGTCGGACTTCCACCTAGGAGGGCGTGTGATCATCGCATCCCTCTGATTCCAGGGGCAAGACCAGTCAATGTCAGGCAATACCGTTACAAACCGGAGCAGAAAACAGAAATTGAAGCTCAAGTCGAAGCCTTGTTGAAGTCGGGTGTCATTCAACGCAGCAACAGTCATTTTTCTTCTCCGCTCATCCTGGTCAAGAAAAAAGACGGAACTTGGCGCCTCTGTATCCATTACCGGCAACTGAATGCCATCACTGTTGTCGACATGTTCCCAGTCCCAGTTATCGAAGAACTTCTGGATGAATTGCATGGGGCAGCGTGGTTTTCCAAGCTTGATTTGAGGGCAGGTTATCATCAGATCAGGCTCGCGCCACGGGAGGAGCACAAGACAGCATTTTCAACACATCAGAGCCGTTTCGAATTCAAGGTTTTATCCTTTGGGCTAGCTGGGGCCCCACCCACATTCATCGAAGGGTTGACCACAACTCTCAAGCCAGTAATGCGCGTCTATGTACTCTATTTCTTCGATGACATTTTGATCTTTAGCGCCACCCTGGAAGAACACAAATGTCACGTGAGGGAAAGTGCTAGAGCTGCTTCGCAAGGACCAGTGGAAAGTGAAGCTCAGCAAGTGTGCTTTTGGGCAAAGCAAAGTCTCGTACCTGGGCCATGTAATCAGCGCTCAAGGGGTAGCCACAGACCCAACCAAGATAGCAGCAGTGGTCAACTAGTCCTCACCGCAAGATGTCAAGGGCGTCCGCAGTTTCTTGGGTCTCGCGGGCTATTATCGCCGCTTCGTCCGCAATTTCGGCGTGATTGCAAGACCACTGTTCAACTTGCTAAAGAAAGGAGTGCCATTTCTCTGGACTTCCATCACAGAAACTGCTTTTCAGGTTTTGAAGCAGCATCACAGCTCCGGTGTTGGCTTTACCCAATTTTGAGCAGCCGTTCATGGTAGAGACAGATGCGTGTGACCGAGGCATAGGGGCAATTCTGCAACAACAAGGGCACCCCATCGCGTTCATGAGTAAAGCTCTCAGCCCGAGATATCAAGGGTTGTCAACCTATGAGAAAGAATACCTGGCTATCATAGTGGCAGTGGACCAATGGCGACCGTATCTGCAGCACACAGAGTTTGTCATCTATACGGATCAAAAGAGCCTCACTCATCTGGAAGAGCAGAGACTGAATACCCCTTGGCAGCAGAAAGATTTCACCAAGCTATTGGGGCTCCGATATCGCATCAAGTACAAGAAAGGGGCTGAAAATAATGGCGCGGACGCATTATCGCGAGCCAACCAAACAAAGGAACTCGCCCTGGTAACGTCGTGTCAACCCAGTTGGTTGGACGATGTTCTCGGCAGCTACAACAACAATCCCCACGCTCAGAAGCTTCTGGAACAACTAGCAGTGCGTGACGACCCCAAGGGCAGGTTTGAACTACAATAGGGAATTCTCAACTTCCATCACATACAACAGCGCATCATCCAAGTCTTTCATGATAGCCAAGTCGGAGGCCACTCAGGATTTCCAGTGACTTCCAGACGCATCAGACGCCTTTTTGCTTGGCCCAAGATGAAGGTACAGATTAAGCATTACGTGCAGTGCTATCTAGTCTATCAGCGATCCAAACCAGATAGAGCAGCTTCACCCGGACTCCTACTGCCCTTGTCGATCCCAACCAAACCGTGGGAAATGATATCCATGGATTTCGTAGACGGCCTACCACAATCAAGCCGGTTCAATTGCTTGTTGGTGATCGTTGATAAGAGGACCAAATTCAGCTACTTTCTGCCATTAGCTCACCCTTACACAGCAGCATCTGTGGCACAGCTCTTCATCCAACAGGTTTACAAAATCCACGGCCTCCCAGGAGCAATTGTGTCTGATCGTGACCCAGTTTTCACTAGCCATTTTTGGCAAGAGTTGTTCAAGGCGGCAGGCACACAGCTCAGGCTCGGCACAGCCAACCACCCTCAAACCAATGGCCAGACCGAACGGGTTAATTAGTGCGTGGAAACGTTCCTGCGATGTTTCACGCAAGCATGCCCAAGGCGATGGAGCTTCTGGATTCCACTCGCTCAGTTCTGGTACAACAACTCCCATCAGTCAGCTATAGGAATGACACCTTTCAAGGCCATGTTTGGGTACGAACCGCGTCACTGGGGGATCACGGCCGAGAACACCTGTTCTGTTCCAGCACTCAAGTCGTGGATAGAAGAAAGAGATACCGTCCAAGAACTTTTGCAGCAGCACCTGAACAGGGCGAGGCAACTGATGAAGACTCAAGCAGATAAGAAGCGCTCGTTTCGATCGTTTGAAGTGGGTGATCAAGTATACCTGAAGCTGCAACCTTACATCCAAACCTCAGTCGCACCACGAGCAAATCACAAGTTGGCGTACAAGTATTATGGCCCATTTCCCTATCATAGCCAAGATCAATGAAGTTGCATACAAGCTCCAGCTCCCACCACAAGCAACGATTCATCTTGTGTTCCACGTTTCTCTGTTGCGTCGCGTGCTGAACTCGGGTATGACAGTCGAACCTCAACTTCCTCATTGTTCTGATGAACTTGCAGTTCCTGTGGCAATTCTTCAGTCATGATGGAGGCTATCGAAGGGCAAGATGCGCGAACAGGTCCGCGTCAAATGGTCCAATTCAGACGTGCTGGGTGACACTTGGGAGGACCAGGCCAGTCTCAAGGAGCGTTTCCCGCTCGCGGAGGCTTGGGGACAAGCCTCGACTCAAGGAGAGGGGGATGTCAACGCCCCTGCCTCATCAGAGCCACAGGCCAGCAACAACAGCGACCGCGTCGTCCCCACTCCGCGGTCGGCCCGGCCCAGGAAGCCCAACCCACGCGTCTTCAGCCGGGCGTGGGCTAACTGAAGCCCACCTACGCAGCTACTTGAGGAAGCGAGAGAGGCTGCGTCCTGCATCCAGTGGATCACGAAAGGAATCGACGGCGGCTACCTAATACACCCACAAACCCTAGTTTTTCGTGTTCTTCCCCCATTCGAGCACCGCTCCCTTGTACCCGATCTGTAATAGCTACTACTTCAGAGAGCAATAGATCGATCGCGTACTGTTACCTTATCAAGGTGTGGGGTTGGCGGAGAGGTGCTTTGTGCCGTGGGCACTGTGGACGGCTCGGATGCATAGTGCTGCTGCTGCGGCGCACGATGAAGTGGTGCGGTGCAGATCTGGCGCTGTGCACGGCTTCTTCATGCCTGGCTCGATACGTGGCCGTCCATGGTGTGGTGTGCAAGGCTTGCCGAGGCGGTGGTTGGGCTGCTGACTCACTCGTCGTGGCTCTGTAGAAGTTGACCGGGCCGCCAAAGTGCAGCGCCTTTCATGTGCGTGGTGACTGGCCGGCGACACTAGGTTCACGACTTGGTGATGGTGATACAGGTCCGATTAGCCGTATGGCAGTGGCTGCAGACTCTACTGCAGCAACTTCCTACGGATCCTTGCGCAAAAAAAACTTCCTACGGATCCACGGCGGCGGTGGTCACAAAGGTTCTTCGGGATGACTCATCTCTCTAGATTCGGTGGTTGACTTCAGCGATGAAATATAAATTATGGACAAGGGCTTGACACAAAGGGGTGGTTGTGCAGTGGTGGCGATTACTTCGTATGTAGCTGCTGGGATCGCAGAAAGATTGTGGTGACAACACATGACTTCGGTGGTGATGCTACTCTAGCACCCGGTCTCGAACTCCGGGGCGAAAGCCTAGGTCAGTCCCGAATTGGTCATACCTGGCAATGGCAATGTTTTTGCACGTCGTTACCTTGTTGAAAGCATTGCTCGGATATGCTCAGGCCGATGTTTGGTTGGATCCGGTGATGACGGCGCTGGAGTGTCGCCCCCTTCCCGAAGAACCTCGTCATACATGTGGTGTCATGAGATGGTGGTGCGAATATGGTCATTGTTATAGTTTGCCGATCGCAGATATGATCGCTTTGGAGTTTTTTCTTTTTGCCTCGCCTACGCATAGCTTTGGTCTTATACGACTTTGCTATTTTGCCGGTGTTGGTTTTGTGTGTGCGTTGATGTTGGCTGTGTGCATCCTATCTATGCAGAGGCTGAGTGTATGCTCATTATGTTTGTTTGTCTTGATGCTTCATTTTAAGCAAATAAAGTCCACCCTTTGTCAAAAAAAAAATTTTGGCATGAATTTGGTTTTCCTCTCTTTCTGTAGAGCAATCCTTTGGGAACCCGCAAAATACACAAGGGAAATGTGTAACGTGGTTTTGTTAGGAATGGGCATAGAATGGCCCTGGACTAACTTGCTGAGGTCTTCCTCTTCCTGCCGCACGGAGTACGAGGTCATGGTCATCTTATTCACATTGCATTGAGCACACCGCTGCCACATCCACGTGGGCATATGCAGATGGTTATGATCATATCTGCTTTCACATGCCATCAAAGCACACCACGTGCACATCCATATCCACACGAATCTTGTTCCAGTCATCCTTGGGTCAACTGCAAATTTGTGATCATTGATAGTGTCAAAAAAACGTCTTACATTATGGGACGAAGGGAGTAGTTAAGAAGGCAGGCATGAAAGTAGTACCTAGAACAGAAGCTACTGGTGCATAACCTGGATTTCTCTAGTTCAAGGTGTAGTGTAGAACTGTAGATTGATCATGGGCATCTTGCCGATGATGTTCTCTCTGTTGGTGCTTGGGTCACTAGGAAAGCCAACAGCTCCGGCACCCAGAGTTCTAGCAGGCCAGCAGAGCCGTGAAGGGAACTGGGCACAAGCACAACCATCTCGAGTTGGTGCCATGCTCGATGGCTGCCCAACGAGCTGCGGCAATGTGAGCATCCGCTATCCTTTAGGCGTCGGATCCAGGTGCTCCCGCCTGCACGACTTCAACCTCTGGCAGTTTCCTGAAGGATACCAAACGAGGAGTGCGAAGAGCAACATAAGGGAAGCCCGCCCCGCTCCCCCACTTCGCCAGGGTTCCCACCCCCACCGCCGTCGGCGACCTAGCCTCCCCGCCGCTGCCGCCGGCCGCCGGGCGCGCGCCTCCCGGCCCGCCCCGCTCCCCCCTCCCCCCTTCTCCTCCCCTCCCCTCCTGCGGCGCGCCCGCCCGCGCCCGGAGGGACCCCTGCGGTCGCGGCCTTCGTCCCCGCCTCCCTTCCCTCCCCCTGCCGTCGCCAGCGAGCTCCGTCAGGCAAATCCCAGGGGGTGCGGCGGCGGCGGGGCCCTTCTTCCTCGTCTGCTTATGGGCGCCGGCGTGGCGCGGCCCCTTCGAGTGGCGGCGCTGGACGTCTGCGGGATCCAGCGGCGCGGCGGTGGTCTCGCGGGTCGGCGGGGTTGCCTGCTAGTGGGGGCGCTCCGGCGACCTTCGTTCTGCGCACAGCGGGGCGGCTGCGGTGCTCCCGTCTCGGAAGGTGGTGCGCGGCCGGTTTCTTGCCGGATCCGGCCGTATCTGGCTTTGGGGGCTGGCCGGCGGCGCCTGGCTCCGGTGGTGTGTGCCCGGCGGCTCCGGCGCTTGGAGCTCGCCGGGCGACGCGGGTAGGGCAGCGGCCGGGCGTGGCCGCTACTCCGGCCGTGGGCGACGGCATGGGTAGGTCTCGGTGGTGGCCTACTGGTGTCGTGACGGCTTCTCGGAGGCTCGATGGATTTGCCCGCGGCAGCGGCCGGCTTCTCTGGCGTCGTCTTGTCTACATTCGGGCCGTCTCGACCTTCACCCCACCTCCTCGTCGCCCGGGCGCTACTCCCATCAATGGGCTGGTCCTCTCCCAAGTGTGGTCCACCACTCGTCTCGCGCCCGGTGCCGCAGACCGAGCTCGTCTCGCGCACGATGCAGCAGGACCAAGCTCGTCTCGCGCACGGTGCAGCAGGACTGACCTTGTCCCCTTCTCGATGCTGCAGGACTGAGCTTGTCTCGCGCTCGGGGCAGCAGGACGGGTCGGTGGATGCTAGTTTTGGCCGACCTATTGGGTCTCGACGCTGGGGGTCGCCCAGCGGCACGAAAGGTGGGACCTTTCCGCTCGTCTCTTTCGTTGGGGTACGGCGGGTCTCGGGTGAGGTGGTGTCGAGGTCTTGGATGCTGTGGCGGCGGCCCTGGTGGTGGTAGCGTGGTGCTCTTGGGCAGAGCCTGTGCCTTGGTGCTACCCGGTCACCATGGTCGTGTGGGCGACGTGGTTGCCGGGGTGTGGCGTTCGGTGGCGGTTAATATTGGCCGAGGTGAAAACCTGCTCTATCTTCAGACGGACCGGCGTCGGCGAAGATCGTTCCCTTTTTGAAGGCGTCGTCGCGGCTCTCATTGCCCGTCATGCGGCTCCGGGGGAAACTCTGATCCTTGGCTCGGGCGGTGGCGGCGCCTCGGTGTCGTATCCTTCCTGAAGATGCCGCCTTGAAGCGCATGGTTCGTCATATGTAGCTTCATCTCTTCGGGACGGTAGTGCTAGGGGTGGTGTTGCTGTGCTCAGCGCCTACGTATCCTATCCTGGGTGTGTGCGTGTGTTGTGGTGACGTGGCGTGTGTTCGTACTGAGTGCCTGTTGATTGGTGCTTTTATGTATAAAGCGGGACGAAAGTCTTTTTCGGTAATGACGCCACTCAGCCTTCCAGGCTCTTCTTGCGCGACGGCATCACCGAGGTGCGACGGCATCACCGAGGTGATCGAGTTTAGGTCAGATTCTATCGGGGCCTCTTTCTCGTATACAATCCCCATGCAATCTCGTGCCAGTGTGTAGAACTTTTCTTTGAAACCACCTGGGAGGTCCTTCTCTCTTGCGTCCGGTGTTCTAGACATCACCGGCTGTGGCCGGGAGGTATACTATGTCGAAGACGATGCCGCCACATGGAAATGCAGCACTTTGTGCCTGGATCCAAGAACTACAGAGATGGTGGCTATCCAACACTGTAAAAATACCTCTGGATGCGTCGTGTTAATGTGAAGGACGGCGCCAGTTTTAAGTTCCAATTTGTCCACAACGACCGCAAAAGCAACATTGATGCACGCTCTAACCAGATCTCTCCACTGTGGGATAGAATCGGCCGAGTAGCTTTCTGCTATCGTGGCAGATAGTTGACCAATCCACCTGCGCTGCTGCCAAGCAAAACATGGCAAACTATGCCTGTATCAGTGAGCATTTTGAGTGCAGTGACAGTACAACTTCCTGTGGCATCGAAGATGCGGAGTGCATTGCCGGAAACCATGGCTACAGCTGCATCTGCAGCGCTGGCTATTTAGGCAACCCCTACATTCCGCATGGCTGCTTGAAAGATGAAGAAGGTAACCTTTTTACCTAAGCAGGTGACCAAATGTACAGTTGCTGCTAGGTATATTTTGGACATTGATACATTCTAACTTTTCGCTTATCAAACTAGGGTATAATCCAATTCCGAGCAGGGCTGATTGCACCCGTCGGTGTGGCAACACTAGTGTGCCATTCCCATTCGGCTTGGAAGAGGGTTGCTTTGCATGTAAACAGTTCAATCTCAACTGCACAAATACGACGTCATCAGCTGCCCTCATGTTGCGGACAGAGCAGGTCGTCGACATAAATATTGACGAAGGGACAATTAACGTCATCAGTCCTGACCAGCCAGGGAGATACTCCCTCTATTTTTATTTAGTCCGCACATTAGCTTTGGTCAAAGTCAAGCTTTGTAAACTTTGACTAAGTTTATAAACAAAAATATTAACATATACAATAAAAAATCAATACCACTAGATTCATTATTGAATATACTTTCATATCATATAGATTTGTTATGGTAAATCTTTATATATTTTTCTATAAACTTGGTCAAACTTTGCAAAGTTTGACTTCGGTCAAACCTAATATACAGACTAAATAAAAACGGAGGGAGTACATCATATCTGAAAATTTAGTTTTTACTATTCCTGGGTCATTCTCCTCTGTGCAATGGGTTGCTGCTAATCGAAGTTGTGCAGAGGCCCAACAGAATATATCTGGATATGCTTGCGTGAGTATCAACAGCAAGTGTGTGGAAGTAAGTGTCAAAGGGGTTGCTGTTGTTGGTAGAGTCTATGCTGGTTATCGCTGCAAATGCTCAGATGGCTTTCTAGGAAATCCCTACATCCGAAGTGGTTGCAAATGCTTTTATGGCTCATGTACCAAGACAAAAGAACATACTCTCCTCTTAGGTAAGACTATATTATTATTACATTTTTTATAGACGAGATAATGGAAACTTAAATAAAACTATGCGTGCAGGTATGATTATTGGGTTGTCCTGTGGTTTCAGTGTTCTACTTCTGAGCTTCAGTGTGGTGCTTGTCACTCGTAGATGGAAAATAAATGTTCAAAAGCAACTACAGAAGAACTATTTCCGAAAGAACCAAGGTCTTCTCCTAGAAACATTGATATCATCTGATGAAACTGCAAATGAGAATACAAAGATTTTCTCGTTAGAAGAGCTAGAGAAGGCAACAAATGACTTTGATCCTACACGTATCATCGGGCGTGGGGGCCATGGCATGGTTTATAAAGGCATATTATCTGATCAGCGTGTTGTTGCAATAAAAAAGTCTAAGGTCATTGAGGAGTCTGAGATCAGTCAATTCATCAATGAGGTAGCAGTCCTCTCTCAGATAAATCACAGAAATATTGTGAAGCTCTTCGGGTGTTGTCTTGAAACGGAGGTTCCACTGCTGGTGTATGACTATGTATCCAGTGGTTCACTGTCTCAAGTTCTTCATGCTGATTCAAATGGTGGTTTTGCTTTGTCTTGGGGTGATTACTTAAGGATTGCCCTAGAAACAGCAGGAGCTCTATCTTATCTCCACTCCGCAGCTTCAATATCAATCTTCCATCGCGACGTGAAGTCCTCAAATATACTCTTGGATGGAGACTACAAAGCTAAATTTTCGGACTTTGGTGCTTCTAGATTGGTTCCAATTGATCAAACTCACATCGTTACGAACGTACAAGGTACATTTGGGTACTTAGATCCAGAGTATTTCCATACCAGGCAGCTGACCGGGAAGAGCGACGTGTACAGTTTTGGTGTGGTACTAGTGGAGTTGCTTCTCAGAAAGAAGCCCGTTTTTACATGTGAATCAGGCACCATCAAGGGCTTGTCAAGCTATTTTCTCCAGGAGTTCAGTGAGGGGAGAATCATGGGTATTGTTAGTTCCCAGGTCCTGGAGGAGGCAACTGAGGAAGAGATCAACTGTGTGGCCTCTCTTGCAGAGCGATGCTTGAGGCTACACGGCGAAGAAAGACCCACCATGAAACAGGTGGAGACGGAACTGCAAATTCTATGGGCAAAACAGATGAACTCATCTCAGGGAGATCCGTGGAATGAAGGACAGATGCAACCAAGGTCATTAACTCAAAGGACTAGAGCTGCTTGCCAATCTTCTGCGGCGGGATTGGGCGAGAGAGCCAACGTGCAGTCAGGAGGCTGTTATAGCTTGCAGGTAGAGTTCATGGCATCTGCTAGCCTTCCACGCTAGATGCGTACGTTGAGCTCATGATAATGGATGCTTTTGTTTCACTTTTGTAAGCTGATGCAATAATGGATTATTATGTTTTCACTTTTGTAATCCTTGCCCTGCGCTTGTATCCATGGGAAACAATGTGCATAGGCTGGTATTGTAAGTCAATTTATTTCCGCGTAATTAAAGGGTGTCATGATTGTACGAGTTTTTCGATTGGAATTGTGCTTGTTTATGGAAACTGTTTGTTATTACCTTGGGATGTGATGTTCATTGTGTTGACGACATGTTTATGAGACATGTCGTGGATTATCTCAAGGTCTGTAGTGAATTGAGCATCCATGACCATGCTGCACCGTGTTCCTTGATTCAGCAACAGGCTTAGCTCAAGTCTTGCCCCTCTATTTTTGCGCGTCCAGATTGGTTCCGATCGATCAAACACAGATTGTTACGAATGTGTAAGGTACATTTGGGTACTTAGATCCGGAGTATTTCCATACCAGGCAGCTGAACGGGAAGAGCGACATTTTCACAAGTGGAGTTGCTTCTGAGAATGAAACCTGTTTTCACAAGTGAATCAGGCACAGTCAAGAGCTTGTCAAACTATTTTCTGCAGGAGTTCAGTGAGGGGAGAATGACAGGTATTGTTAATTCTCTTGAGGCAACTGAGGAAGAGATCAACAGTGTCGCTTCTTTGGCAGAGCAGTGCTTGAGGCTACACGGCGAAGAAAGACCAACCATGAAACAGGTGGAGACGGAACTGCAGACTATACGGACAAAACGGATGAACTCATCTCAGCCTGATCCGAGAAATGGAGAACAGATGCAACCAAGGCCGTTGACTCGAAGGAGTAGATCTTCTCGGCAATCGTCCGTACGGCCAGGAGGTAGCCAATGACGCTATAGCTTGGAGGCAGAGTTCTTGTCACCTGCTAGCCTACCACGTTAGATGAGGCTATTGAGCTTATAATAATGGATAATTTGCTTCCCTCTTTTATGAACTGTTGCTAGGATTTGTATTACAGGCTAGTTAGGTTGGTACTGTAATAAGCCATGATTTCAGGCATCATGATTGTATCAGTTTCTCGGTTGGAATTATGCTTGCTGATATAAGTAGACTGAATTTTGTTACCCTGAAATGTGTAGTGAATTGCTGTCATATGCATAGTGTTGCTGAGATGTTTAGAAGAGATGTAGTGGATTATATTAGCAATGATTTTGAGCACTCATGTTATCTTTTCGTTGCCACGTTAGTACATTGTTGTGTTTTCTCGGCGCTTCTTTTAATACAAATATATGGTTTAAGTTTTTCCTCTCTGCGCAAATATGACAGGCATTCAGATACATGTTCAGCAAACAGAAGGTGGCTAGGTGCAAATATGAAGGAGAATGCACATTCAATTTTACATGATATCTGAAAGTGTCTAGGTGGAACTCTAAAGGTGTTGGTTGTTGTAGTTTTCCCATCTATATATGATACTTTTCACCTGAAATTTGTCTACTGCCGGAGCACGCTCAAGCCAGATCTCTCGATTGTGGGATAGAATCAGCATAATGGACTGTGGTGGTGCCACTGATCGGCCCAACTGTGCTGGCCTTGCGAAACAGGACTCCCCGTGTCGTTGAAAGAGGAGGCATTCAAAGATTTGGATGCATATTTTAAAAATCATGAGATTGAGCAGCATGGGAACAATCTCAGGCATTAGCGAATCTTCAGTTCTGATGAATCCAGAGTACAATTTACAGGTGAACCAAAGGAGTCAATGTACAGGTGCTCATTTCCTGCTATGTCGTGTACTTGAATCTGTATCTTTAGTTCATCTCCAGTGTTCTTTTTTTTAGTAACAGATACAATTGGGGATGTATCCATTTACTGTTAGTTAGCTCAGTTAGAAGCCATCAGTTAGCTTATCTTCCACTATTAACACTCAATATTGCCGTCGGAACAGGATTGCATTCACAGTTTCACACCCGATTCCGTGTTGCAGCTCTGCATTCTTCTGATGCCCCCAGCTGGTGAGTTTCTTGTGTGTTTGCTATTTGCATGCTGTAATTTTGTGTGTTCATGGATTTCCATTAGTTCTCACGGCAAGGCTTTGGTCGATTTACACTCTGAGTTGGCATGAATGTTAGTGATTCGATTTGTTTCACTGTGTCACGCAAACCTTAGGAAACCCCACAAAATCCACAAGTCAAATATGCATAACCTCTAGATGCTATCATGTTGATGTGGACGGTGATGACAGTTTTCAGTTTAGATTTGTCTACAACCACAGCAAAAGCAACATTGATGCATGCTATAAACCTCTCAGGCGTGGCATAATCGCATAACTAGTGATGGCCCGGGGGCTTTCTACTATTTTGGCAGATAGTTGATCAACCAACCTGCTTCGCCGCCAAGCAACACATTGCATTGACAGTATAAGCAATTTATGTGTGTTGACGTATAAATTATTGCCTAATTTCTCCCACCAGATCGGTCTTTTGGTTGCATTGGCTATAGCATGCACTTCTACATGGTATCGGAGCCAAGAGGTTTTGAGTTCAAGATGCGGCTGGCACAATTAAATTGCAGGTCTTGAGTTCAAGACCGGGCTGTCGCAATTAAATTGCAGTCCACTATCGGTCCACATTTAGGCCTGAGGGAGCCACATGTAAGGGGGATTGTTGACGTATAAATGTATTGCCTAGTCTCTTTCATCAGATCGGTATTTTCGTTGCATTGGCTACAGCATGCACTTCTACAATGTGACATCCTAATCAGTTTGCGAAAAGTACAATGTTTTAAGGTATTTGAGAAGCTTCCGTCTCCCCAACTCTTCATAAAGTTTGGAAATGTGAAAACCATTTACAGAAATGTCCAACATCGTCGAAGTGCCGAATATGAGGCACAAATATGTTGTCATATGTCGGCCTTGCACATGCCACTGTAGCATGGTAGAAGAGGTGGAGCATAGTTGTTTGGATAGAAAAAGATAGACCTTCGTGTTATATTTGGGCGAGTGTGTCTATTCTTTGTTGCATGGCACATGTATTTTACTAGTTTATAGAATATGATAGTGTGGGCTGCCCACATATGAACCAAAAGAAACGAGTATACACCACATAAATCCATACATGAACAGGATCACATATTTACCATGAATAACAAAGGTGTTGGCTCTTTGAATTACAGCCATTCTATCTCGCCCAGCTTTTGCATGATCTCACCAATTCTTGGCCTCTCATCTTTGTTAAAAGTCACACATTTCCGGGCTATTTCAATGCAGCTCTGTACTTCTGGGCCATCCACCCTATAGATGCATGCCACTAGAAAGTTCAAGCATACAGTAAGCATAACAATTCCCATATATTCACTAGTAGAAAAAGGGGCTTTCGTTCGGGTCTGGCCAGCCCATTAGTCCCTGTTCTGCCACGAACCGGGACCAATGGAGGCATTTGTCCCGGTTCGAGAGCCCAGGGGGGCGGCCGGGGCCTCGTGGGCATTGGTACCGGTTCGTCTGGGCCCATTTGTCCCTGTTCTTGGCACGAACCGGGACCAATGGGCCTCGCTCCTGGCCCACAACCATCGGTCCCGGTTCGTGGCAGGAACCGGGACAGAAGGAAGGCCTTTAGTCCCGGTTCCATCCACGAACCGGGACAAATGAGTTGCCTATATATATACCCCATCGCCGGCGAGTAGAGCACTCCACAGTGCTCTGTTTTTTGCTGGCCGGCGAGGGGGAGGGCATTGGGTGCTCTAGCTCACCTCCTATGCACATGAGGTGTTCGATGAAATGCCCGAGCCACACTAGTTAAGCTTTCTTCTCTCGAAGCTCGACCGCCGAGCTCCATTTTTCCCGGGATTTGTTTAGGTTTATATTAGCGGTCCGTCACACCCCGTCCCCGTCTTCACCGGCGTCGATCACCCGCGCCGATCTCGTCGCCGGGACCACCGTGGTGAGCCTCTTGTTCTTATCTTCTTTTTGGAAAAAATTCTTACTTTACATAGATACTTGTCTAATTTTCTTTCTTTTGATACACGTAATTATATATAATGCACGCAGATGAACCGGCAATGGATGTACGGTGACAGACACACCTCCGAGTACATTAAGGGCGTGCATAATTTTCTCGAAGTGGCTGAGGCAAACAAGCAGAATGGTTCTATGTGTTGTCCATGCCGTAGCTGTGGGAATACGAGGTCTTACTCTGACTCAAAAACCCTTCACACCCACCTGCTTTATAAGGGTTTCATGCCACACTATAATGTTTGGACCAAGCACGGAGATATAGGGGTTATGATGGAAGACAACAAAGAAGAAGAGGACGATGACAGCTATGTGCCCCCTGAATACGGTGATGCTGCAACGGTGGAAGCTGCTGAATATCAAGAGGAACCAGACAATGTGCCCGATGATGATCTCCGCCGGGTCATTGTTGATGCAAGGGAAAAGTGCAAAAGTGAAAAGGAGAAGCTGAAGTTCGATCACATGTTAAAGGATCACAAAAAAGGGTTGTACCCCAATTGCGAAGATGGCAACACAAAGCTCGGTACCATACTGGAATTGCCGCAGTGGAAGGCAGAGAATGCTGTGCCTGACAAAGGATTTGAGAAGCTACTGAAAATATTGAAGAAGAAGCTTCCAAAGGATAACGAATTGCCCGACAGTACGTACGCAGCAAAGAAGGTCGTATGCCCTCTAGGATTGGAGGTGGAGAAGATACATGCATGCCCTAATGACTGCATCCTCTACCGCGGTGCGTACAAGGATTTGAACGCATGCCCGGTATGCGGTGCATTGCGGTATAAGATCAGACGAGATGACCCTGGTGATGTTGACGGCGAGCCCCGTAGGAAGAGGTTTCCTGCGAAGGTGATGTGGTATGCTCCTATAATACCACGGTTGAAACGACTGTTCAGAAACAAAGAGCATGCCAAGTTGATGTGATGGCACAGTGAGGACCGTAAGAAAGACGGGAAGTTGAGAGCACCCGCTGGCAGGTTGCAGTGGAGAAGAATCGAGAGAAAGTATTGGGCTGAGTTTGCAGGTGACCCAAGGAATGTATGGTTTGCTTTAAGCGCGGATGGCATTAATCCTTTCAGGGAGCAGAGCAGCAATCACAGCACCTGGCCCATGACTCTATGTATGTATAACCTTCCTTCTTGGATGTGCATGAAGGGAAGTTCATTATGATGCCAATTCTCATCCAAGGCCCTAAGCAACCCGGCAATGACATTGATGTGTATCTAAGGCCATTAGTTGAAGAACTTTTACAGCTGTGGAATGGAAACTGTGTACGTGCGTGGGATGAGCACAAACAGGACGAATTTAACCTGCATGCGTTGCTGTTTGTAACCATCAACGATTGGTCCGCTCTCAGTAACCTTTCAGGACAAACAAACAAGGGATATCATGCATGCACGCACAGTTTAACTGACACCGAAAGTATATACCTGGACAGATGCAGGAAGAATGTGTACCTGGGCCATCGTCGATTTCTCCCGACCAACCATCAATGTCGAAAGAAAAGCAAGCATTTCAAAGGCGAGGCAGATCACCAGAAGAAGCCCGCCATGAGTACCGGTGATCACGTACTTGCTATGGTCTCTGATTTACATGTAATCTTTGGAAAGGGTCCCGGCGGACTAGCTGTTCCGAATGACGCTGAGGGACACGCACCCATGCGGAAGAAGAAATCTATATTTTAGGACCTACCCTACTGGAAAGACCTAGAGGTACACTCTTCAATCGACGTGATGCACGTGACGAAGAACCTTTGTGTGAACCTGTTAGGCTTCTTGGGAGTGTATGGAAAGACCAAAGATACACCTGAGGCACAGGAGGACCTGCAACGTTTGCACGAAAAAGACGGCATGCCTCCAAAGCAGTATGAAGGTCCTGCCAGCTACGCTCTTACCAAAGAAGAGAAAAAAAATCTTTTTTGAATGCCGGCTCAGTATGAAGGTCCCGACTGGCTTTCGTCGAATATAAAGGGAATAATAAATATTCCAGAGAAAAAGTTCCAGAACCTAAAGTCTCATGACTGCCACGTGATTATGACGCAACTGCTTCCGGTTGCATTGAGGGGGCTTCTACCGAAAAACGTCCGATTAGCCATTGTGAAGCTATGTGCATTCCTCAATGCAATCTCTCAAAAGGTGATCGATCCAGAAATCATACCAAGGCTAAGGAGTGATGTGGTGCAATGTCTTGTCAGTTGCGAGCTAGTGTTCCCACCATCCTTCTTCAATATCACGACGCACGTCCTAGTTCATCTAGTCGACGAGATTGTCATTCTGGGCCCCGTATTTCTACACAATATGTTCCCCTTTGAGAGGTTCATGGGAGTCCTAAAAAAATATGTCCGTAACCGTGCTAGGCCAGAAGGAAGCATCTCCATGGGCCATCAAACAGAGGATGTCATTGGGTTTTGTGTTGACTTCATTCCTGGCCTTAAGAAGATAGGTCTCCCTAAATCACGGTATGACGGGAGACTGACTGGAAAAGGCAGGCTAGGAGCGGACTCAATAATATGCAGGGACGGGCATTCTTGGTCTCAAGCACACTACACAGTTCTGCATAACTCTACCTTGGTGACCCCGTATGTTGATGAAGACAAGAATAGTCTGCGCTCCAAACACCCGGAGCAGTGTGACGACTGGATTACATGTGAACACATCAGGACTTCACTACTAGGGAAAACCTTATACACAGAACTTTAGCAGTAGCAAGGGTCAAAAAAGCATGCTGGTGCTAAGTAGCAGTAGCGCGTCTGCGCGTACCGCGCTGCAGATAAAGTCCTAGCAGTAGCGCGTCTTCTTCTAAACACGTTACTACTAAAATTCCCACGGCTTAGCCGATAGGCTACACATAGTAGTAGCGACCTATAACGAACCGCGCTGCCGCTACTTTCTTTGTAGCAGCGCGTTTTAGTCTAAACTCGCTACTGATAGAGGATATAAAATTAAATGGAAAGCAAATAGAAAGATAATTGAAAATGAAAGAAATAGAATAAGGTGAAAGGAAAAAAATGTGAAGAAAACTAAATGAAAAGGGGAAAAAGAGAGTGGTGTACCAGTAGCGTGTATTCCAGAACGCGCTGTAGCTAACGTAGCAGTAGCGCCCTTTCTGGAACGCGGTACTGGTACTTCTGACTTAACCACGGGGTTCGTCCTTCCCCACGGCCACTTCATCCCCCAAATCCAACTCCACTCTCGCCGCCGCCGTCGCCCCTCGGCCGCCGCGCGCTCTCCGCACACCCTCTATGCCGCCCCCGACCCTAGATTCAACGCCGCCCCCGCCCCGACCTCAACGCCGCCCCGGACGCCGCCCCCGACCCCGACCTCAACGCCGCCCCGGAGCCCCGACCATGACCTCGACGCCACCTGCCCCTCCCTTGTCGCAGGCACCAGAGGTGAGCACGCCTGCTCCTCCCTCTCCCCTACCTCTGCCTAGGGTTTCTACCTCCATCAAATTAGATGGTAATTGGGGCAGTAGTTCCTAGGTACTAATTAGTTAGTAAGAACTAGGTACTAATTAGTTAGTAAGAACTAGGTACTAATTAGGTACTAGAATATTTTTATTTATAGTAATTTTAATTTTAGTAAGAACTAGTTGAATTAATAGAACTAGTTAGTAAGAACTTGTTGCTATTTTTTTAGTTAAAGCAATTTTCCCGCATCGACGTGGACGATGCCTATCCCGCATCCTCGTCGTCGAGTAGGCGGAGGACGACACCTGCTTGACCAGATGGGCCATGTCCGGGACTGGGCTCCGCCGGGGTGGTACTGGGAGGCGCTACCTACCGGGGGGCGCAGGTTGGTGAGGAGCCAACCTGTCGTTGACCCGAACCTTCTTTGGTGGCGGTCGTGCGGGCCAGTGACGGTCCAGAGGCTCGAGGACTCCGCGGAGGTGGTGCGTCACCGTGTCAGTGAGGAGGACGCGCACGTCCGTCGCTACTTGTTTGCGTTGGAGCACAGGTTCTCCAATACCTGGCAGGTTCTACAGGGATCTCACTGGAGCTATGATCCCGTGATGGTTCCTTCTCTGTGGGTGTCCACCGCCCGCGCCGATACCCGTCTTGTGCTAGGGTTTTAGTTGTACTAGTGATGTTATATGTATGACACTATTCGGGATGTATTAGTGATAATATTTGACGATGTACAGACGCATGAGATGATTTACTTTTGCTTATTGAATGCATGCTAATTTGAGTTTTATAAGATATTTTGAAATGTATATCTTGTGTTGCTCAATATCCAAGTGGCCGGTCATGTTTGCAGGTTACACCTCCGAGTGGCCTATGTTTTGCCGGAGTGTTGATTCATTTCCGTTCCGGCAAATTTCAGGCGCTCGATATGTCCTATTTTAACAAAGGTCATGCCGGATTTTTCCGTGAATTTTGGCATGACTTTTGCCAGAATATGTAGGAAATATCGAGTGCCCCGGATTTGCGTGTTGAGTATCCTGGTAGTTGTCTTCTATCGATTTTCAATTAATGTTCTAACTATGAACATAGGAAATGTCTGACGACAAAAAGGATTTTGGTATTTGCAAATACTGCGAAGACGAGCGCGGCCTGTGCGACGGAATCTTCCTAGATGATGATAGGCGCTTCAACATCAAGCTGGACGAGAACTTCGAAGTGGATACAGTAAGTCACAATGACAAGTCTTTTTTCGTAATTAAGCATGACATCTGCTTCATTTGCTTCAACTTATATTTTTTTTACTATTCTACTAGCGTATCCCCTGCCATGCAAGAGTTTTTGTAATAGGATAAGATAGGTTTCAGTCATACTATGGAGGTAAAGAAAGTTTACTTGAAGACCGAGCATGGTTATATTTTCCACGCAAAATTATACAATTCAGACGACTACACCTATTTTGGATGCAAAACATGGCGAGCACTATGCAAGACTTATGCATTTGAGCCTGATATGGTTATCACCTTTGATATTCGTCCGGAAGATGATATTGAAGGTAATACCGACATCTGGGTCGATGTGCAGACGCCTCCAGTTACACCATTATGTAAGTTTCTCAACCATATTTATGTCTTTGATATTGTTTATTCAAAAATAGTTGACAACTAATTTGTATTGTCAGCTTATTTCGGTGCAAGCAAACATGTCCAGCGCTTGGTAGACAGGACCTACTAATTGTCCCCGGGCTGAACTAAACTGCGAGGAGCTAAGTCATTATGTTTCATGGCTTGAGGATCTTGATACTGTCAAGACAAATTTTCTTCCTGGACTTAGAAATGTTAGTACTGAAAACGTGCGACCAATAGTGTTCGTAATGAACTACGGTCACATCTATTTAGGAAGGATGGTAAGATTTTTACTATTTGTCCTCAGTGCATCTTTTCCATACATTATGTGTGAAGCTAAACTTCATTGCTAAGTATGTACCATACGATTTTTTTCAACAGGGACTCCCGATGAATGTTGTGCCTTATGGGATCGAGACTAAAGGTACCGTGAGTATTATTAGCTTACGGCCAAGATATCCTACATGTTACTTTAGTGCATTCAAGATCAGCGATGAATGCTTAATAGTGCAAGACTGGACCAGATATGTGATGGGGGAGCGCAGACAAGTACTAGGGGGCAGCAAACAGATGTGCTACCCAAAATTAGGAGACAGGTTCATCTGCATGCTCCAACTTGATCAAGGAGGAGAGCTACACATGTTTTATGTTGTTTTACCTAAGAGAGAGCAGCAAGAGTGATTAGCTAGAAATGAGTTTGAGGATGATGATGTGCTACACTATTACTATGATGATAAAATAGCTAGTGTTGGTGGTAATGACTGATGATTATTATTAGCTAGTGTTAGTGGTGATTAAATAAATATTGTTGGTGGTAATGATTATGATGATGATTAAATAGCTTGTGTTGGCGGATTAGATTCAAGCGGAGGCAACATGTGGTGCACATCGAAAGTACTACTAGTCCAAACTAGATCAAGTTTGGATTAGTAGTATACTTTTGACATGCACCACATATTGCCTCCACTTGAACCTAATTCACCTTCATTTGACACACTGTTATGGACATAATGGTGTAAACCTCATAACTGGTATTGTACCAATATTTGTACGATGGCGCATAAATACACTAAAAATAAAAAAAATAAAAAAATAATACTAGTAGCGATGGAAAGAAAACACGCTGCCAGTAGTTACATTAGCAGTAGCGTGGGAGTGAACAAGCGCTGCAGCTATTTGTCTTAGCAGTAGCGCGTGCGGCACGCGTTACTGCTAAGCAATAGCTGTAGCGCCTTATTAGTAGCGCGCCTACCCGCGCTAGTAGTGAGCACAAAACCAGCGCTACTGCTAGGGTTTTCCCTAGTAGTGCTTTCAGCAGTTGGTTGGAAACACGTCTCAGAGGTGACAACACTATTCACTACTAGAATCTGCAAATAGCCCTAGGGCTGAAGCGCTTCCCTAGAGCTAAATTGGACACCCTAGGGACATAAAGGTTCCCTAGGGTACACACTGAAAACCCAAGGGACCGTATTGTTTCCTTAGGGTCTAATTGCGCACCCAAGGGATACTCCATGCGTGGGACCATGCTGAAGCCATGCTGGCATGTTTCCCTAGGGGTTATCTTATTAACTCTAGGGAAAGATGTATGATGACCCACAAGTATAGGGGATCTATCGTAGTCCTTTCGATAAGTAAGAGTGTCGAACCCAACGAGGAGCAGAAGGAAATGATAAGCGGTTTTCAGCAAGGTATTCTCTGCACGTACTGAAATAAGTGGTAACAGATACTTTTGTGATAAGATAATTTGTAACGAGCAACAAGTAACAAAAGTAAATAAAGTGCAGCAAGGTGGCCCAATCAATTTTTGTAGAAAAGGACAAGCGTGGACAAACTCTTATATAAGAAAAAGCGCTCCCGAGGACACATGGGAATATCGTCAAGTTAGGTTTCATCACGTTCATATGATTTGCGTTCGGTACTTTGATAATTTGATATGTGGGTGGACCGGTGCTTGGGTGTTGTTCTTACTTGAACAAGCATCCCACTTATGATTAACCTCTATTGCAAGAATCCGCAACTACAACAAAAGTATTAAGGTAAACCTAACCATAGCATGAAACATATGGATCCAAATCAGCCCCTTACGAAGCAACGCATAAACTAGGGTTTAACCTTCTGTCACTCTAGCAACCCATCATCTACTTATTACTTCCCAATGCCTTCCTCTAGGCCCAAATAATGGTGAAGTGTTATGTAGTCGACGTTCACATAACACCACTAGAGACTAGACAACATACATCTCATCAAAATATCGAACGAATACCAAATTCACATGACTACTAATAGCAAGACTTCTCCCATGTCCTAAGGAACAAACGTAACTACTCACAAAGCATATTCATGTTCATAATCAGAGGGGTATTAATATGCATAATGGATCTGAACATATGATCTTTCACCAAGTAAACCAACTAGCATCAACTACAAGGAGTAATCAACACTACTAGCAACCTACTAGTACCAATCCCTGACTTTGAGACAAGAATTGGATACAAGAGATGAACTAGGGTTTTGAGAGGAGATGGTGCTGGTGAAGATGTTGATGGAGATTGCCCTCTCCCGATGAGAGGAGCGTTGGTGATGATGATGGCGATGATTTCCCCCTCCCGAAGGGAAGTGTCCCCGGCAGAACAGCTCTGCCGGAGCCCTAGATTGGTTCCGCCTCATGGCGGCGGAGTTTCATCCCGAAAGGTTGCTTATGATTTTTTTTCCTCGACGAAAGACCTCATATACCAGAAGATGGCCATCGGAGAGCCAACAGAGGGCCCACGAGGCAGGGGGCGCGCCCTGAGGGGTAGGGCGCGCCCCCCACCCTCGTGGCCAGGTGGGCCCCCCTCTGGTGAACTTCTTCCGCTCAATATTTTTTATTATTTCCAAAAATGACTTTCGTGGAGTTTCAGGACTTTTGGAGTTGTGCAGAATAGGTCTCTAATATTTGCACCTTTTCCAGCCCAGAATTCCAGCTGCCGGCATTCTCCCTCCTTATGTAAACCTTGTAAAATAAGAGAGAATAGGCATAAGTATTGTGACATAACATGTAATAACAGACCATAATGCAATAAATATCGATATAAAAGCATGATGCAAAATGGACGTATCAACTCCCCCAAGCTTAGACCTCGCTTGTCCTCAAGCGGAAGCCGATAACGATAAATATGTCCCCATGTTTAGAGGTAGAGGTGTCGATAGAAATAAAATACGGACATGAAGGCATCATGATTATTCTCATAACAGCAACATATATAGATATTGTCATATGATTTCTTATTCTCAAGTAATAATCCATTCATAATGCAGAGTACGAATCATAAACTTTATTGAGAACCAACAAACTATAATCTCAGTCGTTGAAGCAATTGCAATTTATCATAACATCAGAAAGAGTCTATGTCAAAGCTTTCTAGCAAGTCCACATACTCAACTATCATTTAGTCTTTCATAATTGCTAACACTCATGCAATATTGTGGTTACGGAGTTTTAGTCGGACACAGAGAAAGATAGGGGCTTATAATTTCTCCTCCCAACCTTTCACCTCAAGGGTGATGTCAACAATAATAACTCATGCTCCCCTACATCCAATTTGTTGGAAATATGCCCTAGAGGCAATAATAAAAAGGTTATTATTATATTTCCTTGTTCATGATAATTGTCTATTGTTCATGCTATAATTGTGTTATCCGGAAATTGTAATACATGTGTGAATACATAGACCACAACATGTCCCTAGTGAGCCTCTAGTTGACTAGCTCGTTGATCAATAGATGGTTACGGTTTCCTAACCATGGACATAGGATGTCATTGATAACGGGATCACATCATTAGGATAATGATGTGATGGACAAGACCCAATCCTAAGCATAGCACAAGATCGTGTAGTTCGTCTGCTAAAGCTTTTCTAATGTCAAGTATCCTTTCCTTAGACCATGAGATTGTGCAACTCCTGAATACCGTAAGGGTACTTTGGGTGTGCCAAACGTCACAACGTAACTGGGTGGCTATAAAGGTGCACTACAGGTATCTCCGAAAGTCTCTGTTGGGTTGGCACGAATCGAGACTGGGATTTGTCACTCCGTATGACGGAGAGGTATCTCTGGGCCCACTCGGTGATGCATCATCATAATGAGCTCAATGTGACCAAGTGGTTGATCACGGGATCATGCATTACGGTACGAGTAAAGAGACTTGCCGGTAACGAGATTGAACGAGGTATCGGGATACCGACGATCGAATCTTGGGCAAGTATCATACCGATAGACAAAGGGAATTGTATACGGGATTACTTGAATCACGTTTTTTCCAAAAATCACGCTCCCAAAGGTTTCATTCCGTATGGACTCCGTTTGATATTCCTTTTCTGCGAAACACTGAAATAGGCAAAAAAAACAGCAATATGCACTGGGCCTTGGGTTAATAGGTTAGTCCCAAAAATAATATAAAAGTGTATAAATAAACCCATTAAACATCCAAAACAGAATATATAATAGCATGGAGCAATCAAAAATTATAGATACGTTGGAGACGTATCACGCTCCCTCCCCCCTCCAGCCCCCCCCTCCCCTTCCTCCCTGCCGCCGTAGCTGGCGCCCGCGGCCGGCCTGGCCCCGGGGGAAGGAAATATGCCCTAGAGGCAATAATATCATGATAAATGTTTATTATTCATGCTAGAATTGTATTAACCGGAAAAATAATACATGTGTGAATACATAGACAAACAGAGTGTCACTAGTATGCCTCTACTTAACTAGCTCGTTAATCAAAGATGGTTGTGTTTCCTAACCATGGACAAAGAGTTGTTATTTGATTAACGGGATCACATCATTAGGTGAATGATCTGATTGACATGACCCATTCCATTAGCTTAGCACCCGATCGTTTAGTATGTTGCTATTGCTTTCTTCATGACTTATACATGTTCCTATGACTATGAGATTATGCAACTCCTCTTTGCCGGAGGAACACTTTGTGTGCTACCAAACGTCACAACGTAACTGGGTGATTATAAACGTGCTCTACAGGTGTCTCCGAAGGTACATGTTGGGTTGGCGTATTTCGAGATTAGGATTTGTCACTCCGATTGTCGGAGAGGTATCTCTGGGCCCTCTCGGTAATGCACATCACATAAGCCTTGCAAGCATTGCAACTAATGGGTTAGTTGTGAGATGATATATTACGGAACGAGTAAAGAGACTTGCTGGTAACGAGATTGAACTAGGTATTGAGATACCGACGATCGAATCTCGGGCAAGTAACATACCGATGACAAAGGGAACAACGTATGTTGTTATGCGGTCTGACCGATAAAGATCTTCGTAGAATATGTAGGAGCCAATATGAGCATCCAGGTTCCGCTATTGGTTATTGACCGGAGATGTGTCTCGGTCATGTCTACATTGTTCTCGAATCGTAGGGTCCGCACGCTTAACATTACGATGATAGTTTCATTATGAGTTTATGTATTTTGATATACCGAAGTTTGTTCGGGTTCCCGGATGTGATCACGGACATGACGAGGAGTCTCGAAATGGTCGAGACATAAAGATCGATATATTGCACGGCTATATTCGGACACCGAAAATGTTCCGGGTGATTTCGGAGAAAACCGGAGTGCCGGAGGGTTACCGGAACCCCCCGGGAGTAGTAATGGGCCTTATGGGCCTTAGTGGAGAGAGAGAGGGGCGGCCAGGGTGGGTTGCGCGCCCCCTCCCCCTCTGGTCTGAATTGGACTAGGAGGGGGGGGCGCCCCCCTTTCCTTCTCCCTCTCCCCCTTCCTTTCCCCCTCCTAGTAGGAGTAGGAAAGAGGGAGTCCTACTCCTACTAGGAGGAGGATTCCTCCTCCCTGGCGCGCCCACAAGGGCCGGCCGGCCTCCCCCCTTGCTCCTTTATATACGGGGGCAGGGGGCACCTCTAGACACACAAGTTGATCTTCGTGATCGTTCCTTAGCCGTGTGCGGTGCCCTCCTCCACCATATTCTACCTCGGTCATATTGTAGCGGTGCTTAGGCGAAGCCCTGCGACAGTAGAACATCAAGATCGTCACCACGCCGTCGTGCTGACGGAA